>NW_026948115.1:202500-322396 GCF_963921235.1 Mobula hypostoma | reverse complement strand
CACCAACACCTCCACAGTCACCAACATCTCCACAGTCACCAACATCCTCCACAGTCACCAACATCCTCCACAGTCACCAACACCTCCACAGTCACCAACATCTCCACAGTCACCAACACCTCCACCGTCACCAACACCTCCACAGTCACCAACACCTCCACAGTCACCAACACCCTCCACAGTCACCAACACCCTCCACAGTCACCAACACCCTCCACAGTCACCAACAATCTCCACAGTCACCAACACCCTCCACAGTCACCAACACCTCCACAGTCACCAACACCTCCACAGTTTCCAACACCTCCACAGTCACCAACATCTCCACAGTCACCAACATCCTCCACAGTCACCAACATCCTCCACAGTCACCAACATCTCCACAGTCTCCAACATCTCCACAGTCACCAACATCTCCACAGTCACCAACATCTCCACAGTCACCAACATCCTCCACAGTCACCAACATCTCCACAGTCACCAACATCCTCCACAGTCACCAACATCCTCCACAGTCACCAACATCCTCCACAGTCACCAACATCTCTACAGTCACCAACACCCTCCACAGTCACCAACATCTCTACTGTCACCAACATCTCCACAGTCACCAACATCTCCACAGTCACCAACATCTCCACAGTCACCAACATCTCCACAGTCACCAACACCCTCCACAGTCACCAACATCTCCACAGTCACCAACACCTCCACAGTCACCAACACCTCCACAGTCACCAACACCTCCACAGTCACCAACACCTCCACAGTCACCAACATCCTCCAGTCACCAACATCCTCCACAGTCACCAACATCTCCACAGTCTCCAACATCCTCCACAGTCACCAACACCCTCCACAGTCACCAACATCTCCACAGTCTCCAACATCCTCCACAGTCACCAACATCCTCCACAGTCACCAACATCCTCCACAGTCACCAACACCTCCACAGTCACCAACATCTCCACAGTCACCAACACCCTCCACAGTCACCAACATCCTCCACAGTCACCAACATCCTCCACAGTCACCAACACCCTCCACAGTCACCAACATCACAGTCACCAACATCCTCCACAGTCACCAACATCTCCACAGTCACCAACACCCTCCACAGTCACCAACATCTCCACAGTCTCCAACATCCTCCACAGTCACCAACACCCTCCACAGTCTCCAACATCCTCCACAGTCACCAACACCCTCCACAGTCACCAACATCTCCACAGTCACCAACATCCTCCAGTCAACAACATCCTCCACAGTCACCAACATCCTCCACAGTCACCAACACCCTCCACAGTCACCAACATCTCCACAGTCACCAACACATCCACAGTCACCAACACCTCCACAGTCACCAACATCCTCCACAGTCACCAACATCCTCCACAGTCACCAACACCTCCACAGTCACCAACATCCTCCACAGTCACCAACACCTCCACAGTCACCAACACCTCCACAGTCACCAACATCTCCACAGTCACCAACATCCTCCACAGTCACCAACATCTCCACAGTCACCAACATCCTCCACAGTCACCAACATCCTCCACAGTCACCAACACCTCCACAGTCACCAACACCTCCACAGTCACCAACACCCTCCACAGTCACCAACATCCTCCACAGTCACCAACATCCTCCACAGTCACCAACATCCTCCACAGTCACCAACACCTCCACAGTCACCAACATCTCCACAGTCACCAACACCCTCCACAGTCACCAACATCTCCACAGTCACCAACATCACAGTCACCAACATCTCCACAGTCACCAACATCTCCACAGTCACCAACACCCTCCACAGTCACCAACATCTCCACAGTCTCCAACATCCTCCACAGTCACCAACATCTCCACAGTCTCCAACATCCTCCACAGTCACCAACACCCTCCACAGTCACCAACATCTCCACAGTCTCCAACATCCTCCACAGTCACCAACACCCTCCACAGTCTCCAACATCCTCCACAGTCACAAACACCTCCACAGTCACCAACACCTCCACAGTCACCAACACCTCCACAGGAACCAACATCTCCACAGTCTCCAACATCCTCCACAGTCACCAACACCTCCACAGTCACCAACATCTCCACAGTCTCCAACATCTCCACAGTCACCAACATCTCCACAGTCACCAACACCCTCCACAGTCACCAACATCTCCACAGTCTCCAACATCCTCCACAGTCACCAACACCCTCCACAGTCTCCAACATCCTCCACAGTCACCAACACCCTCCACAGTCACCAACATCTCCACAGTCACCAACATCCTCCAGTCAACAACATCCTCCACAGTCACCAACATCCTCCACAGTCACCAACATCTCCACAGTCACCAACACATCCACAGTCACCAACACCTCCACAGTCACCAACATCCTCCACAGTCACCAACATCCTCCACAGTCACCAACACCTCCACAGTCACCAACATCCTCCACAGTCACCAACACCTCCACAGTCACCAACACCTCCACAGTCACCAACATCTCCACAGTCACCAACATCCTCCACAGTCACCAACATCTCCACAGTCACCAACATCTCCACAGTCACCAACATCCTCCACAGTCACCAACATCTCCACAGTCACCAACATCCTCCACAGTCACCAACATCTCCACTGTCACCAACATCTCCACAGTCACCAACACCTCCACAGTCACCAACACCTCCACAGTCACCAACATCTCCACAGTCTCCAACACCCTCCACAGTCTCCAACACCCTCCACAGTCTCCAACACCCTCCACAGTCTCCAACACCCTCCACAGTCTCCAATACCCTCCACAGTCACCAACATCTCCACAGTCTCCAACATCCTCCACAGTCACCAACACCTCCACAGTCACCAACATCTCCACAGTCACCAACATCCTCCACAGTCACCAACATCTCCACAGTCACCAACATCTCCACAGTCACCAACATCCTCCACAGTCACCAACATCTCCACAGTCACCAACACCTCCACAGTCACCAACACCTCCACAGTCACCAACATCTCCACAGTCACCAACATCCTCCACAGTCACCAACATCCTCCACAGTCACCAACATCTCCACAGTCACCAACACCTCCACAGTCACCAACATCCTCCACAGTCACCAACACCTCCACAGTCACCAACACCTCCACAGTCACCAACACCTCCACAGTCACCAACACCTCCACAGTCACCAACACCTCCACAGTCACCAACATCCTCCACAGTCACCAACATCCTCCACAGTCACCAACACCTCCACAGTCACCAACATCCTCCACAGTCACCAACACCTCCACAGTCACCAACACCTCCACAGTCACAAACACCTCCACAGTCACCAACATCTCCACAGGAACCAACATCTCCACAGTCACCAACATCTCCACAGTCTCCAACATCCTCCACAGTCACCAACATCTCCACAGTCTCCAACATCTCCACAGTCTCCAACATCTCCACAGTCACCAACATCTCCACAGTCACCAACACCCTCCACAGTCTCCAACACCCTCCACAGTCTCCAACATCCTCCACAGTCACCAACACCCTCCACAGTCTCCAACATCCTCCACAGTCACCAACACCCTCCACAGTCACCAACATCTCCACAGTCACCAACATCCTCCAGTCACCAACATCCTCCACAGTCACCAACATCCTCCACAGTCACCAACACCCTCCACAGTCACCAACACCTCCACAGTCACCAACACATCCACAGTCACCAACACCTCCACAGTCACCAACGTATCCACAATCACCAACGTATCCACAGTCACCAACACCTCCACCGTCACCAACACCTCCACAGTCACCAACATCTCCACAGTCACCAACACCTCCACAGTCACCAACATCTCCACAGTCACCAACATCCTCCACAGTCACCAACATCTCCACAGTCACCAACATCCTCCACAGTCACCAACACCTCCACAGTCACCAACACCCTCCAGTCACCAACATCTCCACAGTCACCAACATCTCCACTGTCACCAACATCCTCCACAGTCACCAACATCTCCACAGTCACCAACATCCTCCACAGTCACCAACATCTCCACAGTCACCAACAGATCCACAGTCACCAACACCTCCACAGTCACCAACACCTCCACAGTCACCGACATCCTCCACAGTCACCAACACCTCCACAGTCACCGACATCTCCACAGTCACCCACACCTCCACAGTCACCGACATCTCCACAGTCACCAACACCTCCACAGTCACCGACACCTCCACAGTCACCAACACCCCCACAGTCACCAACACCTCCACAGTCACCAACATCTCCACAGTCACCAACATCTCCACAGTCACCAACACCTCCACAGTCACCAACATCCTCCACAGTCACCAACGTCTCCACAGTCACCAACATCCTCCACAGTCACCAACACCTCCACAGTCACCAACACCTCCACAGTCACCAACATCGCCTCAGTCACCAACATCTCCACAGTCACCAACATCCTCCACAGTCACCAACACCTCCACAGTCACCAACACCTCCACAGTCACCAACACCCTCCACAGTCACCAACACCTCCACAGTCACCAACACCTCCACAGTCACCAACACCCACCACGGTCACCAACATCTCCACAGTCACCAACACCTCTGCTTTCTGAGGATGCTGAAGAGAGCTGGTCCATGAACTCCAATACATACAACCCTCTACAAGTGCATGGTTGTGGGTATTCTAACATAGTGCATCAGTGTGTGGTACAGAAACTGCACTGCGACACACAGGAGGGCTCTATGACAAGTGGTTACAACTGCCCAGTGCACCACCAGCACTAGCCTTGCTGCCATCAGGTGTGTGTATACAGAAATGTGCCTGACAAAGGCCAGCAATATCTCACCCACGCTATTTATGAACTGTTTGTCCCACTCTTATCAGTGAAGAGGTTATGCAGCATCCCCACCTGGATGATTGGATTCAGAACAGTGACTTACCCCAGGCCGTCAGGCTGATCAGTACCTCCATCTATCACCTAAGTTTTTGTATGTACAGCCCCACATACAGTTCCTTGTACATAGTGACATAGGATTGCCTTTTTATGTATATTTATCGTGTTTTTTATGCTACATCGGATCTGGAGTAAGAATCATTTCATCCTCCTTTACACTCATGTACTGAAGAGTGACAATAAACAGTTTTGATTTTGGTAACTAGTGTCACAATCCAATAACTGAACACTAACCAACAGTCCTCAGATATGGACTGATTGGTACTTGCATCGATAGCCGAGTCGGGTGGGAGTCAAGGTGATCTTGTTTAGAGTCGTCCCTGTCTTTGCTGTGTTTATTGAAGTCTCTGATTGTTACCCTGTCTCTAGCAGTGCGGGTTGCAGTAAACTCTGTTGTGTCTCACTACAGGCCCTACTCCACGTCTACCCTCATGTGAAGAAAGCTGTTGGGGCCTCGGAGAAAGTCTTTGAGTACATGGATCGTAGGTCTGTCATGCCCCCTGTGGGGACCCTCAGGCCAACAAAGCTGAAGGCACACATCGAGTTCAAGAATGTGACATTTGCCTACCCCAGGCAGCCAGATCTTCCGGTGTTGAAGGTAAGGTGCCTCATTCCACACTGCAAACAGGGTACTTCACCGAAACGAGGCAAATCAGGACATCCACGTGGACAGGAAGGTTTACAGCCAGTGAGCAGTTGTGATAGAGGTCACAGCCTGGGTGAGGAATTGGTCAGAGAGTGAGGTTAGCCTGTGTCCATTCAATATCAGTGACCAGTAGATCTTCAGTGGCCTTCAGTTTGCACTGAGGGAGGGACAGAGAACATCTGGGTTTATTGCTGACATTAATTCTGGTGACATAGTTGGGGAGAGAAGTTTTCAGAGGAAGATTAGTGAGTTACAGAAGAATACTAGAACATGAGAAAGACAGTCAACTCTTTCAGCCTGTCCTGCCATTCAATGTGACCTCAGCTGGTCTACCCCGGTTTCCATTCCTCCCCTCTGCCAGTCCTCCTTTGCCCGCAGTTCCCTGATCTCTCAGGTTCGCTCAACCCTGTGTCAGGGAAGATATTCAACCACTGACCCTCTGAATCTTTAATAGTAATGGAAGTGTGGATCCACTGTAAATCCTCCAGGAGCAATCAGCCACAGTGCAAAGCCCAGTGTTCACCACCAGCACAATTCCACCCTCACTGCTGTAAACCAGTGGCTTTACTCACCCGCAGGGTGTTCTTACTAATTCCCCAAAAAACATGTAAAGGACAGATACACACTGCCAGTCTTCCCCCAGCACTCTGCAGACATGACGACCACCCTGCTCAGCTGTCAACCGGTACACAGCTCATCGAGCACGTGGTTTACTCTACGCAAACTGTCCTTCTGCACACGGCTCCCAGTGCATGCACCCCCCGCATGTGGACCCTCCACCACCCCCCTCACGGCTACCTCTGCACAGTGTTCGCCCAGTGTTCTGTGTATGTTAGATCCTCTTTCCAATTCCTATACCTCCTATCTTCCTCTTCTCTTCACCCCTCCTTTTCACATAACCCCCCCTCACTGACCTCTCCCCCACTACCCCCCTCACCATCCATTCTCTCTCCACCTCCCACACTGACTTCCCTCCCCATCCACCTCCCTCCTTTTCCTTTCCCCTCTCCTCACTCCGGTACCTGCTCCCGTTCCTGAATTCATTACGGGCTGATGTGAGTGAAGGCCAGACCCCAGTAATGAGGCCAGATGTTATTTTTGCAGAATGTGTCCTTTGAGGTGCGGAGTGGGGAGGTGACGGCCCTGGTGGGGGCCTCGGCCGCGGGGAAGACCACCTGTGTGTCCCTCCTGCAACGTTTCTATCAGCCCCAGTCGGGACAGATCCTGCTGGATGGGATTCCCATCGAGGAGTACGAGCACAAGCATTACCACAGGAAGGTAAGGCGGGTGGGAGTTACACAGGGGCTGGTGAGAGAGCTCCATACATGGGACAGTGAGGGGTTCAGAGAGCCATGGGGTGCGACCACCTGTGTGTCCCTCCTGCTGGATGGGATTCCCATCGAGGGGTACGAGCACAAGCATTACCACAGCAAGGTAAGGGGGGGGGTATAGACGAGATGGTGAGTGGGGTCAAACATGAATTGATGTGGGGAATCACCCTCAGGGTGGAGAGGGGGTTACAGTGAAGGAGGAAGGGGTCACACACAGGGCGGTGGGAAGGTTAACGGAGGGGTGGGTCTGTTCTTGGGCCATTGAAAAGGGAGAATCGATAATGAAGACAGTGTGTTGGGTGGGGAATGGGTTCTAGGACCCAGGTCAAGGAGCAGGGGCTCAGACACAGGGAAAGTATGAGGTGTCTGATACATGAGCTCTACGTTATTTCAGTACATGCACTGGAATAGCAATGGTCAATGTGCCAAACTAGAACCTGCTCCTTTCTACAAGGCGGAGGTTTAAGGTAGGGGGTGAACATATAAAGGGGGTTTGTGGGGCAGGATTTTCATTACACAGTGTGGGTGCTTGGAACACTCGGCCCAATACAATCACATTGTTAAAGAGTCATTTAATCAGGCACGTGACGAGGTTGGTGAGGGGGAGCGATGTAGACCTTATTCAGGCAGTTGGGTTTATGTTAAATTGGCATCTTAGTTGACAGAAATGTTCTGTACTGTTCTCCCTCGCACTCTCTGTACCCTCTAAACCCCCCACCTGGCCCTCCCCCTCTGCCTGGTTTCACTGACAATGTTGTCCAGGTGGCCCTGGTGAGCCAAGAGCCGGTGCTGTTTGCTCGGTCGGTGGAGGAGAACATCGCCTACGGACTGGAGGATGTCTCCGCTGAACGTGTGGCCAACGCAGCGAGAGATGCCTGTGCACACCAGTTCGTCACAGCGCTGAGGGACGGGTACAGCACAGGTAGGGGGGGTGGGGAGTGGGGAGAGAGGGTTGAGCTTTGAAGGGGAGGGAGGCAAGTGAGGGCTGAGAGAGAGAGAGGCTAGGAGTGAGAAGAAAGTGGGAGAGAGGGTGGAATGAGATTTAGACCATAAGACATAGGAGCAGAATTAGGCCATTCAGCCCATCGAGTCTGCTCCACCATTCTATCTTCTATTCTGGCTGGCTGCCGGTTACCAGTGGAGTTCCACAGGGGTCGGTGTTGGGACCACTGCTTTTTACGATGTTGTCAATGAATTGGACTATGGGATTAATGGATTTGTGGCTAATTTTGCCAGTGATACAAAGATAGGTTGAGGAGTGGGTAGTGTTGAGGAAACAGAGAGCCTGCAGAGAGACTTAAATAGTTTAGGGGAATGGGCGAAGAAGTAGCAAATGAAATACAATGTTAGAAAGTGTATGGTCATGCACTTTGGTGGAAGAAATAAACGAGCAGACTATTATTTAGATGGGGAGAGAATTCAAAATGCAGAGATGCAAAGGGACTTGGGAGTCATTGTGCAGGATACCCTAAAGGTTAACCTTCAGGTTAGGTCAGTGGTGAAGAAGGCGAATGCAATGTTGGCATTCATTTCTGGAGGTATAGAATATAAGAGCAGGGATGTGATGTTGTGGCTCTATAAGGCACTCGTGAGACCACACTTGGGATATTTGTGTGAAGTTTTGGGCTCCTTATTTTAGAAAGGGTATACTGACATTGGAGAGGGTTCAGAGAAGATTCATGAGAATGATTCCAGGAATGAAAGGGTTACCGTATGAGGAACATCTGATAGCTCTTGGGCTGTATTCCCTGGAGTTCGGGCGAATTGGGGGCATCTCGTAGAAACATTCCAAATGTTAAAAGGTCTGAACAGATTAGATATGACAAAATTATTTCCCATGGTAGGGGAGTCTAGGACAGGAGGGAATGACTTCAGTATTGAAGGACGTCCTTTTAGAACTGAGATACGGAGAAATTACTTTAGTCAGAGAGTGCTAAATCTGTGTAATTTGCTACCTTATATGCCCTTGCCTTGGCTTTTATGCAGTCCTTAACTTCCCTTGTCAGCCACAGTTGCCTACACCTGCCATTTGAGAACAACTTGTGGGACATATCCATCCTGCATCTTGTGAAATATTCCCAGAAACTTCAGCCACTTCTGCTCTGCCGTTATCCCTGCCAGTATCTCCCTCCATTCCACCTGGGCAAGCTCCTCTTTCATGCCTCTGTAATTCCTTTCATTCCATTGTGATACTGACACATGTTACTTATGCTTCTCCCTCTCAAATTGCTGTATGACCACTGTCTCCCAAGGTTCCTTTAAACCTCCTAATAAGATCTGTGTTATTACACAACACCCAATCTAAGATAGCCTTTCCCTGAGTAGGCTCAAGCACAAACTGCTCTAAAAAGCCATCTGATAGGCATTCAACAAATTCCCTCTCTTACAATCTGACACCAACCTGATTTTCCCAATCCCCTTGCATGTTGAAGTCCCCCATTACAGTTCACAAGATCACAAGACAAAGGAGCAGAAGTAGGCCATTCAGCCCATCGAGTCTGCTCCGTAGCTCCCCCATGAGCTAAACTATTCACCTATCTAGTTCCAATTTCTGGCTTTTTCCCCATATTCCTTGATACCCTGACTAATTAGATACCTGTCAATCTCCTCCTTAAACACCCTCAATGATTAGGCCTCCACAGCTGTATGTGGCAACAAATTCCACAAATCCACGACCCTCTGGCTAAAAAAATTTCTCCTCATCTCTGTTTTAACTGGGTACCCTCTAATTCTAAGACTATGGCCTCTTGTCCTGGACTCACCTGCCAAGGGAAACAACCTTTCCACATCTATTCTGTCCAACCCGTTCAACGTTCAAAACGTTTCTATGAGATCCCCTCTCATTCTTCTATACTCTAATGAATATAATCCAAGGGCCAACAAACGCTCCTCATACGTTAGCCCCTGCATTCCAGGAATCATCCTCGTAAATCTTCTCTGAACTCTCTCCAACATCAGTACATCCTTTCTAAGATAGGGGGCCCAAAACTGCACACAGTATTCCAAATGAGGTCTCACTAATGCCCCATAGAGCCTCATCGACACCTCCTTACTCTTATACACTATTCCTCTTGAAATGAATGCCAACATAGCATTCGCTTTCTTTACCGCCGATCCAACCTGGCGGTTAACCTTTAGGGTATCCTGCACGAGGACCCCCAAGTCCCTTTGCACTTCCGATTTTTGAATTTTCTCCCCATCTAAATAATAATCTGCCCGATTATTTCTTCTTCCGAAATGTACAACCGTACATTTGTCAACGTTGTATCTCATCTGCCATTTCTTTGCCCACTCTCCTAAACTGACTAAGTCTCTCTGCAACCTTTTCATTTCTTCAACATTTCCTGGTCCTCCACCTATCTTGGTGTCATCCGCAAACTTGGCCACAAAACCATTTAATCCATAATCCAAATCATCGATATACATTGTAAAAAGAAGCGGCCCCAACACCGACCCCTGCGGAACACCACTAGTAACCGGCAACCAATCAGAATAGGATCCCTTTGCTTTCTGCCTATCAGCCAATGCTCCACCCATTCCAATATCTTTCCTGTAATTCCAAGGGTTCTCATCTTATTAAGCAGCCTCATATGCGGCACCTTATCGAAGGCCTTTTGAAAATCCAAATACACAACATCCACAGCCTCTCCCTTGTCAATCTTATTCGAGATTACCTCAAAAAATTCCAATAAGTTGGTAAGGCAGGATCTTTCCTTCATGAAATCATGCTGGCTTCGGCCTATCTTGTCATGCACCTCGAGGTATTTCATAACCTCGTCCTTGAGGATTGACTCCAATATCTTTCCAACCACCGATGTCAGACTAATAGGTCTGTAATTTTCTTTTTGCTGCCTCCTTCCTTTCTTAAATAGTGGAACTACATTTGCGACCTTCCAGTCCTCCGGAACCATGCCAGAGTCTATTAATTCCTGGAAGATCATTTCCAATGCTTCCACAATCTCCAAAGGCCACCTCCTTCAGAACCCTTGGGTGCACCTCATCCGGACCAGGAGACTTATCTATTCTTAGTCCACTTAGCTTCCCAAGCACTTTCTCTCTAGTTATCTTGACTGTACCTAATTCTATTCCCTGATACCTCTGGCTATCAGGTATATTGCTCATGTCTTCCACTGTGAAGACTGATGCAAAATACTCATTCAGTTCCTCCGCCATCTCTTTGTTTCCATTATAGTTACTCCAGCATCATTTTCAATCGGTCCCATACCTACCCTTGTCACTCTTTTACTCTTCATATATTTTTAAAAACTCTTAGTATCCTTTTTTATGTTAATCGCCAACTTCCTTTCATAATTCATCTTTTCCTTCCTAATGACTTTCTTAGTTTCTTTCTGTAAGTTTTTAAAAGTCTTCCAGTCCTCATTTTTCCCACTAATTTTTGCTTCCTTGTACACCATTTCTTTTACTTTTATTTTTGCCTTAACCTCTCTCGTTAGCCACATTTGTGCCATTTTTCCATTCATGATTTTCTTTTTTCTTGGAATATATTTTTCCTGCATTTTCCTTATTTCTTGTAGGAATTTCATCCAATTCTGCTCTGCCGTCCCTCCATTTAGTTTACTTTTCCAATCGACTTGGGCCAGTCCTCTCTCATACCACTGTAATTTCCCCTGTTCCACTGAAATATCGATACACCTGATACCAACTTCTCCTTTTCAAATTTGAAACTGAACTCAGTCATATTATGATCACTACTTCCAAGAGGTTCCTTTACCTCCAGCTCCCTAATCGCCTCAGGTTTGTTACACAGCACCCAATCCAAAACAGCCGATCCCCTGGTGGGCTTCTGGACAAGTTGCTCCAAAAAGCCATCCTGTAGGCATTCTACAAACTCCCTCTCCTGAGATCCAGTACCTTCCCGACTTTCCCAATCCCCTTGCATACTGAAGTCCCACATTACAGTTGTGTCATTACCCTTATTCCATGCCCTTTCCAGCTCCGTTTGCAATCTCAACCCCACATCTTGGTTACTATTTGGAGGCTGATATATGATTCCCATCGTGGGTTTTTTATCCTTGAGGGGGAGAGAGGGGAAGTGAGAGGAGAGACTAGAGAGAGGAGTAGGGAATGTAGTGAGGAGGGAGGGCAGAGTGAGAACTGAGGTGGACAGAGGGGAATTGAGAGGAGACTGAGAATGAGGACATGGAGAGTGAGAGGTGGTCTGACGGGAGACAGAGAAGAAGAATGATTGTGGGTGAGCTGAGTGAGTGGGTGCCTGGTTGGGTAGCAGTGAGTGAGGGATAGGGTTGAGGAGTGAGCCAGGATGAGGAGGAAGTGAAAATGGCTGAGGGGGTGAGTGTGAGTGAGGGGGATGGAAGAGGGACTGAGAAGAGTTGATGTTCTGAGGTGGAGAGAGTGCAGGTGAGGAGTGAGCTAAAGAAAGGATGAATGTGGGTGACGAAGTAGCTGTGATAAACCACTGTGATAAACCACTGTGATGACACCACTGGTTTGACACACTGTGATAACCACTGGGGCAGAAGGTGGTGAAGACAAGGAATGGTTTGCTTTTCAGGAAGTTATTTGCTGTGAGTGTTACCAATCCCTCACCCGGTATAATGTGCTGGAAGCTCTGATCGAGCAATTCCCAGTCCCCACGTCCCCATGACCACACTCTCCCTCTCTGTCCACAGACGCCGGTGAAAAGGGGGGACAACTCTCGGGGGGACAGAAGCAGCGAGTGGCCATTGCCCGAGCTCTGATTCGAGACCCTCAGGTCCTCATTCTGGACGATGCAACAAGCTGCCTGGACAATGAGACCGAGCACCTGGTGAGTATCGCGGACCCCCACCCCAACTCCCCATCAGTACCGGACCCCCACCCCGACTCCCAGTCAGTACCGGACCCCCACCCCGACTCCCAGTCAGTACCGGACCCCCACCCCAACTCCCCATCAGTACCGGACCCCCACCCCAACTCCCAGTCAGTACCGGACTCCCATCAGTACCAGACCCCCACCCCGACTCCCAGTCAGTACCAGACCCCCACCCCGACTCCCAGTCAGTACCGAACCGTCACCCCGACTCCCAGTCAGTAACGGACCCTCACCCCGACTCCCAGTCAATACCGTGGACCCCCACCCCGACTCCCAGTCAGTACCGTGGACCCCCACCACGACTCCCAGTCAGTACTGTGGACCCTCACCCCAACTCCCAGTCCGTACCGCGGACCTCCATCCCGACTCCCCGTCAGTACCGGACCCTCACTCCAACTACCGTCAGTACTGGACCCCCAACCCGACACTCAGTCAGTACCGGACCCCCACCCTGACTCCCAGTCAGTACCAGACCCCCACCCCGACTCCCCGTCAGTACTGGACCCTCACCCCGACTGCCAGTCAATACCGGACCCTCACCTCGACTCCCAGTCAGTACCGGACCCCCACTCCGACTCCCCGTCAGTACCGGACCCCCACACCGACTCCCAGTCAGTACCGGACCCCCAACCCGACTCCCAGTCAGTACTACGGACCCCCACTCCGACTCCCCATCAGTACTGGACCCGCACCCCAACTCCCCATCAGTACCACGGATCCCCACTCCGACACCCCATCAGTACCACGGACCCCCACCCCGACTCCCAGTCAGTACCGTGGACCCCCACCCCGACTCCCAGTCAGTACCGTGGACCCCCATCCCGACTCCCAGACCATACCGTGGACCCCCATCCCAACTCCCCGTCAGTACCGGACCCTCACCCCAACTACCGTCAGTACCAGACCCCCAACCCGACTCCCAGTCAGTACCGGACCCCCAACCCGACACCCAGTCAGTACCGGACCCCCACCCTGACTCCCAGTCAGTACCAGACCCCCAGCCCGACTCCCCGTCAGTACCAGACCCCCACCCCGACTCCCCGTCAGTACTGGACCCTCACCCCGACTGCCAGTCAATACCGGACCCTCACCTCAACTCCCAGTCAGTACCGGACCCCCACTCCGACTCCCCGTCAGTACCGGACCCCCACACCGACTCCCAGTCAGTACTGGACCCAGCCCGACTCCCCGTCAGTACCGGACCCTCACCCCAACTGCCAGTCAGTACCGGACCCCCACCCCGACTCCCAGTCAGTACCGCGGACCCCCATCCCGACTTCCAGTCAGTACCGGACCCTCACTCTGACTCCCAGTCAGTACCGGACCCACACCCCATCCTCCAGTCAGTACCAGACCCCCACCCCGACTCCCAGTCAGTACCGGACCCTCACCCCGACTCCCAGTCAGTACCAGACCCCCACCCCGACTACCAGTTAGTACTGGGCCCTCCCCCAACTCCCCATCAGTACTGGTCCCCCACCCTGACACCCCATCAGTACCACGGACCCCCACCCCGACTCCCCATCAGTACCGGACCCTTACCCCGACTCCTTCTCAGTACTGTGGACCCCCACCCCGACTCCTAGTCAGTACTGGACCCCCACACCGACTCCCAGTCAGTACCGGGCCCCCACCCCGGCTCCCAGTCAGTACCGGACCCCCACCCCGACTCCCCATCAGTACCACGGACACCCACCCAGACTCCCAGTCAGTACTGGACCCCCACCCCGACTCCCAGTCAGTACCGGACCCTCACCCCGACTCCCAGTCAGTACCGGACCCCCACCCCGACTACCAGTTAGTACCGGGCCCTCCCCCGACTCCCCATCAGTACTGGTCCCCCACCCTGACACCCCATCAGTACCACGGACCACCACCCCGACACCCCATCAGTACCGGACCCTCACCCTGACTCCCAGTCAGTACCGGACCCTCACCTCGACTACCGTCAGTACCGGACCCTCACCCTGACTCCCAGTCAGTACCGGACCCTCACCCCGACTACCATCAGTACCGGACCCCCACCCCGACTCCCAGTCAGTACCGGACCTCCACTCTGACTCCCCATCAGTACTGGACCCCCACTCCGACTCCCCATCAGTACTGGACCCCACCCCAACTCCCCATCAGTACCACGGACCACCACTCCGACACCCCATCAGTACCGGACCCTTACCCCGACTCCCAGTCAGTACCGGACCCCCACCCCGACTCCCAGTCAGTACTGGACCCCCACCCCAACTCCCCATCAGTACCACGGATCCCCACCCCGACTCCCAGTCAGTACCGCGGACCCCCATCCCGACTCCCCGTCAGTACCGGACCCTCACCCCAACTACCGTCAGTACCGGACCGTCACCCCGACTCCCAGTCAGTACCGGACTCCCACCTTGACTCCCCGTCTGTACCGGACCCCCAACCTGACACCCAGTCAGTACCGGACCCTCACCCCGACTCCCAGTCAGTACCGGACCCTCACCCTGACTCCCAGTCAGTACCGGACCCTCACCTCGACTACCGTCAGTACTGGACCCCCACCCCAACTCCCCATCAGTACCACGGATCCCCACCCCGACTCCCAGTCAGTACCGCGGACCCCCACCCCGACTCCCAGTCAGTACCGCGGACCCCCAACCCAACTCCCAATCAGTACCGGACCCCCACCCCGACTCCCCGTCAGTACCAGACCCTCGCCCCGACTCCTTGTCAATACCGTGGACACCCATCCCGACTCCCCGTCAGTACCGGACCCCCACCCCAACCTCCAGTCAGTACCGGACCCTCACCCCGACTCCCTGTCAGTACCAGACCCTCACCCCGACTCCCAGTTAGTACTGTGGACCCCCACCCCGACTCCCCATCAGTACCGGACCCCCACCCCGTCTCCCCGTCAGTACTGGACCCCCACCCCGACTCCCAGTCAGTACCGGACCCTCACCCCAACTCCCAGACAGTACCGGACCCCACCCCGTCTCCCCGTCAGTACCAGACCCTCACCCCAACTCCCAGTCAGTACTGTGGACCCCCACCCCGACTCCCAGTCAGTACCGGGCCCCCACCCCGACTCCCCGTCAGTACCGGACCCCCACCCCGACTCCCAGTCAGTCCCGGACCCCCACCCCGACTCCCAGTCAGTACCACGGTCACTCTCTCCAGTGCCATGGAGTGTGAATCCGAGCTACTTATGAGATTTATTCTGGCATTTTCCAAGAAGGCTCTTGGACTGAATTGAAATGACTTTATTACTTATATGCTTCACATACATGAGGAGTAAAAATCTTCACACTATGTCTCCATCTAAATGTGCAAGGTGCAATTTATAGTAATTTGTGAAAAGTGGTATGTACAATAGGACGGTCAATGTAGCGTAGAAATAGAATTGTGTCAGCATGAATTGATCAGTCTGATGTCCTGGTGGAAGAAGCTGTCCCGGAGCCTGTTGGTCCTGGCCTTTATGCTGTGGTACCGTTTCCCGGATGGTAGCAGCTGGATAGTTTGTGGTTGGGGTGACTCAGGTCTCCAGTGATCCCTCAGGCCCTTTTACACAACTGTCTCTGTAAATGTCCTGAGTAGTGGGAAGTTCACATCTACAGAAAAGAAGAGGAAAGTGATGCAGAGACTAAAGCTAGAGTTAGTGAAGAAAAAAGTAAGAGCAGAGTGCATAAAAGTAAAAACCAAAAATAGCATAGGTCACTAGATTCTAAAAGGACAGTGAGTTTAAGGGTACTTTATCTAAATGCCCGTAGTATTAGAAACAAGGTTAGTGAACTTGTGGCACAGATCAGTACCAAGGCATATGATTTAGTGGCCATTACAGAAACCTGGATGCAAGGTGGAGATGACTGGGAATTAAATATCCAAGGGTATCAGGTAATACGGAAAGATTGGCAGGAAGGCAAAGGAGGTGGGGTGGCGCTCTTGATTAAGGATGAGATCAGGGCGATTGTGAGAGACGATATAAGATCTACAGAGCAGAATGTTGAGTCCATCTGGGTAGAGATGAAGAATAGTAAAGGGAAAAAATCACTGGTGGGAGTTGTCTATAGACCACCCAATAAAAATATTTAGTGTCAGAGGCAATTAACCAAGAAATAACTGAGGCTTGTAAGAACGGAACAGCAGTTGTCATGGGGGATTTTAATTTCCACATGGATTGGGTGAATCAGGTTGGTTAAGGAAGTCTTGAGGAGGATTTCATAGAATACATCCGTGATGGCTTTCTTGAGCAGCATGTTAGTGAACCAACAAGGGAAAATGCTATCTTAGATCTAGTCCTGTGCAATGAGACAGGTAAGATTAACGATCTTGTAGTCAGCGATCCTCTTGGAAAGAGTGATCATAGTATGATTGAATTCCGTATACAGATGGAGGATGAAATAGATCTAAAACTAGTGTTTTATGCTTGAACAAGCGAGACTACAACAGGATGAGGAAGAAGTTGGCTAATGTGGATCGGGAGCACAGGCTATTTGGTAGGACAGCTGAGGAATAGTGGAATACTTTCAGAGATTTTTCACAGTGCTCAACAAAAGTATATTCCATTCAAAAGGACAGTAAGTGTGGGGAGAGTCAGCCTAAGGAAATAAGAGATAGTATCAAATTAAAAGCTCGTGTAAAAGTCGCAAAGAGTAGTAGGAGACTGGAGGATTGGGAAAACTTTAAAAAGCAACAAAGAAAAACTAAACAAGAAATAAGGAAAGGGAAGATAGAGCAAATTAAGTAAAGTATTACTTAAAAGTAAATTAGCACAAAATATAAAAACAGATAGCAAAAGTTTTTATAAATATATAAGGCAGAAGAGGGTGGCTAAAGTCAACATAGGTCCTTTGGAAGATGAGAAGGGGAAATTGATATTGGGTAATAAGGAAATGGCTGAGGCGTTGAACGACTATTTTGTGTTGGTCTTCACGGTGGAGGGCACATCTAATATGCCAAAGAATGATGTTATGGACAAAATGGGAGGTGAGGACCTCGATATAATCACTGTCACTAAAGAGACAGTGATGAGCAAACTAGAGGGCCTGAAGGTAGATAAGTCCCCTGGTCCTGATGGGATGCATCCCAGGGTGCTGAGGGAATTGGCGGAGGTTACAGTAGATGTGTTGGTAATCATTTACCAAAATTCTCTAGACTCTGGGCAAGTCCCAGCAGAATGGAAGACACTTTTTAAAAAAGGATGTAGGCAAAAGACAGACAACTATAGGCCAGTTAGCTTAACATCTGTAGTCAGGGAAAATGTTTGAAGCTGTCATTAAGGAAAAAATAGCAAGACATTTAGAAAGGAGGGGTTCCATAGACAGACGCAGCATGGATTCAGAAAGGGCAGGTCCTGTTTGACAAACGTACTGGAGTTCTTTGAGGACATAATGAGTGCAGTGGATATAGGGGGGGACGGGTGTATGTCGTATACTTAGATTTCCCGAAGGCGTTCGATAAGATGCCGCACAAGAGACTTATAAATAAGATACGGATGCATGGAGTCGGAGGAAGTGTATTGGCATGGATAGTGGATTGGTTAACCAATAGAAGGCAGAGAGTTGGTATAAATGGGTGTTTCTCCGGTTGGCAGTCAATGGTGAGTGGGGTGCTGCAGGTGTCGGTGCTGGGCCTGCAGCTGTTTACCATTTACATTGATGATTTGGAAGAGGGGACTGAGTGTAGTGTAGCAAAATTTGCTGATGACACTAAACTTAGTGGAAAAGCAAATTGTACAGAGGATGTGGAGAGTCTGCAGAGGGATATAGATAGGTTAAGTGAGTGGGCCAAGGTCTGGCAGATGGAATATAACGTTGGTAAATGCGAGATCATCCACTTTGGAAGGAATAATAGAAGAGCAGATTATTATTTAAATGGTGAAAGATTGCAGCATGCTGTTGTGCAGAGGGACTTGGGAGTGCTTGTTCATGAATCGCAAAAAGTTGGCTTGCAGGTACAACAGGTTATTAAGAAGGCAAACGGAATGTTGGCCTTTATTGCTAGAGGGATTGAATTCAAGAGCAGGAAGGTCATGCTGCAACTATACAGGGTACTGT
Organism: Mobula hypostoma; assembly: GCF_963921235.1. Classification (NCBI taxonomy): domain Eukaryota; kingdom Metazoa; phylum Chordata; class Chondrichthyes; order Myliobatiformes; family Myliobatidae; genus Mobula; species Mobula hypostoma. Next base: position 303,565 of record NW_026948115.1, on the reverse strand, counting down.
TGAGGCCGCACCTGGAGTACTGTGTGCAGTTCTGGTCTACATACTTGAGGAAGAATATACTGGCTTTGGAGGCAGTACAGAGGAGGTTCACCAGGTTGATTCCAGAGATGAAGGGGTTAACCTTTGAGGAGAGATTGAGTCGCCTGGGACTATACTCTCTGGAATTCAGAAGAATTCCGAAGAATTGTTCAAAAAAGGTAGTAGGGATAGTCCGGGTAATTATAGACCAGTGAGCCTTACGTCTGTGGTGGAAAAGCTGTTGGAAAAGATTCTTAGAGATAGGATCTATGAGCATTTAGAGAATCATGGTCTGATCAGGGACAGTTAGCTTGGCTTTGTGAAGGGCAGATCATGTCTAACAAGCCTGATAGAGTTCTTTCAGGAGGTGACCAGGCATATAGATGATTGTAGTGCAGTGGATGTGATCTTCATGGATTTTAGTAAGGCATTTGATAAGGTTCCACACGGTAGGCTTATTCAGAAAGTCAGAAGACATGGGATCCAGGGAAGTTTGGCCAGGTGGATTCAGAATTGGCTTGCCTGCAGAAGGCAGAGGGTCGTGGTGGAGGGAGTACATTCAGATTGGAGGGTTGTGACTAGTGGTGTCCCACAAGGATCTGTTCTGGGACCTCTACTTTTCGTGATTTTTATTAACGACCTGGATGTGGGGGTAGAAGGGTGGGTTGGCAAGTTTGTAGACAACACAAAAGTTGGTGGTGGTGTGGGTAGTGTAGAGGATTGTCAAAGATTGCAGAGAGACATTGATAGGATGCAGAAGTGGGCTGAGAAGTGGCAGATGGAGTTCAACCTGGAGAAGTGTGAGGTGGTACACTTTGGAAGGACAAATTCCAAGACAGAGTACAAAGTAAATGACAGGATACTTGGTAGTGTGGAGGAGCAGAGGGATCTGGGGGTACATGTCCACAGATCCCTGAAAGTTGCCTCACAGGTAGATGGGGTAGTTAAGAAAGCTTATGGGATGTTCGCTTTCATAAGTCGAGGGATAGAGTTTAAGAGTCGCAATGTAATGATGCAGCTCTATAAAACTCTGGTGAGGCCACACTTGGAGTATTGTGTCCAGTTCTGGTCACCTCACTATAGGACATAAGAGGAAGCGTTGGAAAGGGTACAGAGGAGATTTGCCAGGATGCTGCTTGGTTTAGAGAGTATGCATTATGATCAGAGATTAAGGGAGCTAGGGCTTTACTCTTTGGAGAGAAGGAGGATGAGAGGAGACATGACAGAGGTATACAAGATATTAAGAGGAATAGATAGAGTAGATAGCCAGCGCCTCTTCCCCAGGGCACCACTGCTCAGTATAAGAGGACGTGGCTTTAAGGTAAGGGGAGGGAAGTTCAAGGGGGATATTAGAGGAAGGTTTTTTACTCAGAGAGTGGAATGCACTGCCTGAGTCAGTGGTGGAGGCAGATACACTAGTGAAATTTAAGAGACAACTAGACAGGTATATGGAGGAATTTAAGGTGGGGGGTTATATGGGAGGCAGGGTTTGAGGGTCGGAACAACATTGTGGGCCAGAGGGCCTGAAATGTGCTGTACTGTTCTATGTTCTAATGAGAGGGGATCTTATAGAAACATACATAATTTTGAAAGGGATAGATAAGATAGAAGTAGGAAAGTTGTTTCCATTGGTAGGTGAGACTAGAACTAGGGGACATTGCCTCAAGATTGAGGGGAGAAGATTTAGGACGGAGATGAGGAGAAACTGTTTTTCCCAGAGAGTGGTGAATCTGTGGAATTCTCTGCCCAGGGAAGCAGTTGAGGCTTCTTCACTAAATACAATTAAGATACATTTAGATAGATTTTTACATAGTAGGGGAATTAAGGGTTATGGGGAAAGGGCAGGTAGATAGAGCTGAGTTTACGGACAGATCAGCCATGTTCTTATTGAATGGTGGAGTAGGCTCGATGGGCTGGATGGCCTACTCCTGCTCCTATTTCTTGTGTACAGATGCGCTGGGCTGTCCACACCACTCTCTGCAGAGCCCTGCAATTGAGGGAAGTACAGTTCCCATACCAGGCAGTGATGCAACCAGTCAGGATGCTCTCAATCGTGCTCCTATAGAAAGTTTTTAGGATTTGGGGACATACCAAACTTCCTCAACTGTCTGAGGTGGAAGAGGCACTGTTATGCTCTTTTCACCACACAGTTGGTATGTACAGACCACGTGAGAGGAACCTAAAGCCATTCACCCTCTCAACCCCAGATCCATTGATGTCAATCGGGGTTAGCTCATCTCCATTCCTCCTGCAATCCACAGCCAGCTCCTTTGTTTTTGCTACATTGAGGGAGAGGTTGGTTTCTTGACACACTGGGTCAATGTGATGACTTCCCTGTAGGCTACCTTGTTATTATTTGAGATTAGGCCAGTCAATGTAGTGTCATCAGCAAATTTAATTAGCAGATTGGAGCTGTGGGTGGCAACACAATCGTGGGTATACAGAGAGTAAAGGAGGAGGCTTAGTACACAGCCCAGAGGGGCTCCTGTGTTGAGAGTCAGAGGGTTGGAGGTGAGGGAGCCCACTCTTACCACCTGCCGGCGATCTGACAGGAAGTCCAGGATCCAGCTGCACAAGGCAGGGTGAAGGCCGAGGTCTCTGAGCTTCCTGTCGAGTCTGGAGGGAATTATAGTGTTGAATGTTGAACTGTAGTCCAAGAACAGCATTCTCACGTAAGCATCCTTCTTCTCCAGATGTGTAAGGACAGTGTGTAGCATCATTTCCACAGATGCTGCCTGACCTGCTGAGTTTCCAGCATTTTGTGTGTGTGGTTCTGGATTTCCAGCATCTGCTTTTGTTTCCCTGTCTCCATTGCTCTCTCTCCTGAGTTTCTTTCCCATCCTGTCTCTCTGATCCCTGTCCACTCTGTATCTGTCGGTCCATTCATCCTGTACACACTGTGACCATTGTCACTTTCACCACCCTGCATATCTCATTCTCTCTCTCTCACCATTTTCTGACTCCTCCTTTTGTTCTTCATGTCACTCTATGCATATCACTCTCTCCCCACCTCACTCTCCCTCCAGACTATCCCTATGCCTCTCTCTATGCCTCACTCCCCCCCCCCGTACCTTCCTTCCTGCCACTCTCACACTCCTCTCCCGAGCTCTCTCCCTGCCCCTCCTACACTCCCCTCCCGGTCTCTCCTCTTCCCCCCTTTCTCCTCTGCTCCCCGCCCCACTCTCTCTAACCCGTCTCTCTGTCACCGCAGGTCCACCAGTCGGTGTACAGTCGAGCTGAGGGGCGTGCCGTGCTGGTAATCGCACACCGGCCGAGTACGATAGAGAGAGCCGATCGGATCGTGGTGCTGGAGGGGGGGAAGGTGGTAGAGGAGGGGACGCCCCAGCAGCTGCAGGAGAAGGGCAGCAGTTACCACCGGCTGCTCCACGTGCACAGCCCGGACGCAGGGACTGAGCAATCGGAGGAGGGGCTGGTGGAAACGGAGGTGGAGTCGTGAACAGCGGGATGTCCTGCTGGTATCTACTCAGGCACAGTCGGGTGATCTTGAATGTAATTTAGACTATTGTACATATGATGTTGTTTGTGTTTAATAAAGTATTTTGGATCCTAATGATTTGGTTCCGAGGTTCCTGGGAAATCAAGAAGAAGGCATAAAACAAATTGCTTATGATCATTTATTAAGTGTCACAAGAACAATGAAGAGAGAGCGAGAGAATGAGGGAGAGAGGGGAGGGGGAAGAGAGGGAACAAAGGTGGTGTGGTTTTCATATACCAGACGACTGATAACAGCAGAGAGCTTTTTTGTGGATGTTACGTGTGGGACTCAATTTGAACATTTAAAAGACATTTTGACAGGTTCATGCATATGACAATTTAAATGAATATGGGTCAAGTTATTAATCTATAGAAAACTGACTTAGGTTAGGCAAATCATTAAATTAATCTTAATTAATGAAAAACTTGGACTTTATTGTTTTGACACAAATATCAGGGCCACTTTCTACATTTCTCTTTGTACATTACTCACTCAGACCATGAACCCTTCAAAAAGCCAGGCTGACTATCCAGTGATCAGACAATACTTCTCCAAATGTTTGTAGATCTTTCTCTAATAATCTTCTCCAATGATTTGGCTATCACTGAGTAAGACTCACTTGTCTATAATTCCCTTGCATTGTGGAATGACTGAAACAGCTGAGCCAGTGCCCAATTCCATTTTAATTAATTTACCGTTCATTTCTGGTGTAAGCCATATTACTTGTCTATTGTTAATTTTCATCAAGGCTACACAGTCGTATTTTTCATCAATAGCATGCAGATTAGTGCTCTTTTTGAAATTGCAACTTAACTTTTTAGGTTTGTCTCTTCCAGTAGTCCATTTATTTTTGTCTGACCAACATGCCCTTTGTATGTGTCCTACTTTTGCCATTTCTGCATGTCTCACCTTTAATTCTGCATTTATTTGGGAGATGTAAGACTCCTGTCACAACGGTAATATAATTTGTTCAACCAGGCCAGACTCTGTTTAGACACTGCAGTTTTGTTTGTGCTCATTTTCATTCCTGACTGAAACTCAATTGCGTCGCTATCTGTGGTTTCCATTGAAACAGCGATTTCAACTGCTCTTTTCAATGTAAGTTGTGCTTCAGTTAGGAGTAGTTTTGGAATGTTTTCTTGTAAGATTTCACAAACTAAACAATCTCTTAGTACATGACTGAACCCATCAGTGAACTGCCAATGCTCAGACAATCTCTTCAATTCAGCTGCATATGCTGAAATGGACTCCCCTTCTTTTTGATTCTGCTTATGAAACCTAAAGTTTTCTTTAATCAACAGTGGTCTCAGTTACAAATGTTCCTGCATTACCTTGACTATATCAGCAAATTCATTTCTGATGGTTTAGTTGAAGCAGTTAAACTTCAAAGAATACTGTATGCCTTTAGACATAATGCACTCTGCAAAATTGGTACTCGTTTCTCGTTGGCTATTTCATTTGCTTCAAAATATTGCTCAAATAGCTGTGTATACATATTCCACTTACCTTTGTGTAATCAAACATGTTAATTTTTTTCCAATGTAGTTTGCAATTTCTGCTTTTTTAATGACCCAGTACTCACCTTTTGTGAACCCTGAACTCTTCTATCTAACTGGACAGCTCTTTATGTGCTGGGCTGCTTTTTTTTTAACTCGACGTTGGACTTGTTGCATTTGAATGGGTCTGTAGTCATTTAAAAAACAATACCTTGTTGCTAATGTTATGTCCTGTAAGTTCAAGATATTAAACTAATTAAAAGGAGGCCACGGGAGTCCGAAATAAGACCAGGAGATATAGGAGCCGAATTAAGCCATTTGGTCCATCGAGTCTGCTCTGCTATTTCATCATGGCTGATCTATTTTCCCTCTCAGCCCCGCTCTCTGCCTTTTCCCTGTATCCCTTCATACCCTGCCTACATGAACCTATCAACCTCTGCCTTAAATATACCCAATGTCATGGCCTCCACAGCTGCCTATGGCAAAAAATTCCACGGATTCATCACTCTCTGGCTAAAGAAACCCCTCCTCATCTCCATTCCAAAAGGACGCCCCTCTTTTCTAAGGATGTATCCTCTGGACTTAGACTCCCCCACCATAGGAAACATCCTCTCCACATTCACTCTTTCGAGGCCTTTCAACATTTGATAGGTTTCAATGAGGTCACACCTCATTCTTCTGAATTGCAGTGACAAGAGGCCCAGCACCATCGAATGTTCCTCATATGATAAGCCTTTGAATCCTGGAATCATTTTCGTGATCCTCCTTTGAACTATCTCCAATGTCAGCACATCCTTTCTTAGATAAGAAGCCAAAACTGATCACAATATTCCAAATGAGGCCTAACCAGTGATTTACAAGGCCTCCTCATTGCATCCTTGCTTTTATATTCTAGTCCACTTGAAATGAATGCTAGCATTGCATTTGCCTTCCTCACCACAGACTCTGCCTGCAAATGAACCTTTACGGAATCCTGTACAAAGACTCCCAAGTCCCTTTGCACCTCTGATTTTTGTATTTTCTCTCCATTTAGAAAATAGTCAACCCTTTCATTTCTTCTATCAACGTGCATGACCATACACTTCCTGACACTGTATTCCATCTGCCATTTCTTTGCCCATTCTCCTAATCTGTCTGTCCTTCTGTAGCCTCTCTACTTCCTCATAACTACCTTTCTTCCCCTCCACCTATCTTCGTATCATCTGCAAACTTTGCCACAAAGCCATCAACCAAGTTATTGACATATAATGCTAACCTCTGGGAGGAGGAGAACATGGCGGCACGACGCAGCGCGCAGTGGCCACTCTGGTGATGAATATCTTATCTGTCAAGTAGGATGCCGTGCACAATCCTGATTTGATGGAGGCGGACGTGAGGGCACGGAGGAACATCTGGTGAAACTTCTGAATTGCCTGTTTCACTGCCGCCGCTACTGTGTGGTCCAGAATCTCCGGAGGGGAAGGCCCTGAGTCCTCGGCTTTGCCTGTTGCTCGGTGGTGGGGGCCAGTGTCAAGGTGCTCGGTGCTCGGTGTTGGAGGGCTGGTCGGAGGCTCGAAGTTTTCCGACGGACTCAGGGTCGCCTGTGGTCGGGTGCTTCCAGGATGCTGCATCGGCAAGTCTGCGGCGCTGGAGATTCATGGCAGGGAGAGTTTCTCCCTCCTACTGTCTGCGTGAGATGATGGGCTATCGGAACTTTGAAACATTTTTTTACCGTGCCCATGGTCTGCTCTTTATCAACTTACGGTATTGCTTTGCACTGTTGTAATTATATATTATAATTATGTGGTTTTTGTCAGTTTGGTCTGTCTTGTGTTTCTGTGAAATTATACTGGAGGAACATTGTATCATTTCTTAATGCATGCATTACTAAATGACAATAAACAAGGATTGAGTGTCCTCATAATCTAATCTAATCTAAAAAAAAGTAGCAGTCCCAACTAGTCACTGGCAGCCAACCAGAAACAGCTCCTTTTATTCCCACTCTTTGCCTCCTGTCAATCAGCTACTGTTTTATCCATGCTAGTATCTTTCCTGTAATACCATGGGCTCGTACCTTGTTAAGCAGACTCATGTCAAAGGCCTTCTGAAAATCCAATTATTCAACATCAACTAATTCTCCTTTCTCTATCTTGCTTCTTATTTCTTCAAAGAATTCCAACAGATTTGTCAGGCAAGAATTTCTCTTGAGGAAACCATGCTGACTATGGACTATTTTATCACGTTCCTCCAAGTACGCCAAAAGCACATTCTTAACAATCGAGTCCAACATCTTCCCAACCACTGAGGTCAGACTAACCGGCCTATGGTTTCCTTCCTTCCACCTCTCTCTCTTCTTGAAGAGTGGAGTGACATTTGCAATTTTCCATTCCTCTAGAACAATGCCAGAATCAATTGATTCCTGAAAGATCATTACTAATGCCTCCACAATCTCTTCAGCCACCTCTTTCAGAACCCTGGGGTGTAGACTATCTGGTCCAGGTGACTTACGTATCTTCAGACTTTTCAGTTTCCCAAGAAACTTCTCCCTAGTAATGTCAACTTCACACACTTCTTCCCTCTGACACTCTTGAACTTCTGGCAAACTTCTAGTGTCTTCCACAGTGAAGACTGATGCAAAATACTTATTCAATTCATCCACCATTTTCTTGTTCACCATTACTACCTCTCCAGCATCGTTTTTCAGCAGTCCGATATCTACTCTAGCCTCTCTTTTACATTTTATACAGGTCTAACTTTGAGTTTACTTCGAGGCACACCCACAGGTATTACATGGTAGTGTGATGATGTATGCAATTTGTGTATTTATATATATATAAAACCTGTAATGAATTATTTAAAAAACAGGAATACTTACTCAAACAATATATTTACAATATTACTCAAATACAACAGAAATATTAAATACACAACATTATCCCTACTCCTTTTCTTGAACAAAGGAATGACATATGGCACCCTCCAGTCATCTAGTACTATTCCTGTGGCTGTTGAGGATATAAAGATCTTCTCCAAAGGCACAGCAAATCTCTGCCCTCACTTTTGCAGTAACCTGCAGTATATCCCATCTGGCCCTGGGAATTTATTATTCCTAATGTTTTTCAAAGGTTCCCCGATATCCTGTTACTTAACATCGACATGTTCTAGCATATCAGCCTGCTTTACTCTGTACTCACAATTGTCACGGTGAATACTGAAGCAAAGTATTCATTAAGGGCCTCCTCCGAGTCCAGGCACGTTTCCTCTTCTCTCCCTGATCAGTCCTACCCTCACACTAGTCATCTTCCTGTTCTTGACATACATGTGGAATGCCTTGCAGTTTTCCTTAATCCTACTCACCATCCTGCTTCTCTCATACCCCTTCTAGTTCTCCTAAGTCTATTCTTAAGGTCTTTCTGGCTACCTTATAATTCTCTGGCACTCTGCCTGGGCCTTGCTTCCGAAACATTAAGTGAAGTTTTTTCTTCCTCTGTGTTCCACTTCTCTTGTCAACTATGGTCCCTTCACCCCACCACCCTCTCCCTGCCTCAATGGGACAAACCAATCCGGAACCCCCTGGAAACGCTTCCTAAACAACATCCCACAATTCCATTGCATATTTCCCTGAGTACATCTGTTCAGAATTTATGGTTCAGGTTCCTGCTAATACCATCATAATTCCCCTTCTCTCAATTAAATATTTTCCCATACCATCTGTCCATATTGATGTACAAGGCTATAGTAAAGGTCAGGGAACTGTGATCACTGTTTCCGAAATGCTCACCTACCGAGAGATCAGACACACCTGACCTGGTCTATTGCCTAGCACCAGATCCAGTATGGCCTATTTTTTTAGTCACTTGTCTACATATTGCATCAGGAATCTTTCCTGGACGCACCTAACAAATTCAGCCCCAAATAAACCTTTTGCTCTCAGGATGTACCAGTCAATATTAGGGAAGTTGGAGTTACCCATGGAAACAACTGTGTTATTTTGCACCCTTCCAAAACCTGCCTCCTGAACTGTTCCCCAATGTCTCTTTTGCAATTGGAGCAGGAATAAAATGCTCCCTGTAGTTTCAGACTTCCATCCACATTGATTCACCGCAGAATCTTTCCTTTTCTGCACCTGTGATACTATCCCTGATTAGCAATGTAACTCCCCGCACTTCATTCACTTCCCTCTCTGTCCCCTTTGAAACGTCTAAATCTTAGCACATCCAGTAGCCATTCCTGCTCTTGTGACAGCCAGGTTTACGTAATGGCTACAACTTCACTGATTCATGTAGTGATCTATACCCTAAGTTCATCACTCATTTTCTTGTTACCTCTTGTATTAAAGGTGCATCAAGAACAAGGGTAATGGACCTTTGTCAGTAGGATGGAGAGAAGACACACTTCAACCCGTCCCACTGATGGCAATTTTGCACTATCAGCCTCCTATCCTTTCTCACCGTGACTCTACATGCTGCATCTACCTACATGCAAACTGCCCCATCTTCTAACCTGTCTCTCTGGTTTCCATCCCCCTGCCAAACTAGCTTAAACCCTCTGCAACAGCTCTAGCAAATCTGCCTGCAAGGATATTGGTCCCCTCAAGTTCAGGTGTAACTCATCCTTGTTGTACAGGTCATAGTTTCACCAGAATAGATTCCAATGATCCACAAATCTGAAACCTGCCCCCTGCACCAATCCCTCAGCCACACTTTCATCTGCCGAATCTCCCTATTCTTGCCCTCACTGGTGCGTGGCACAGGCAGCAGCCAGAGATTACTACCCTTGAGGCCCTGCTTTTCAGCTTCCAACCCATCTCCCTATATGCTCTCTGCAGAAACTCATTCACTTTCCCACCTGTATCATAGATACCAATATGTACACAGCTTCTGGCTGCTCACCCTTCACCGTTAGAATGGTGTGGACATGATCTGAGACATTCTTGACCCTGGCACCTGGGAGGCAAAATACCACCTGATATCTCTTTTACATCCATATAATCTCATAGAAACATAGAAAATAGGTGCAGGAGTAGGCCATTCGGCCCTTCGAGCCTGCACCGCCATTTATTATGATCATGGCTGATCATCCAACTCAGAACCCAGCCTTCCCTCCATACCCCCTGACCCCTGTAGCCACAAGGGCCATATCTAACTTCCTTTTAAACATAGCTAATGAACTGGCCTCAACAGTTTGCTGTGGCAGAGAATTCCACAGATTCACCACTCTCTGTGTGAAGAAGTTTTTCCTAACCTCGGTCCTAAAAGGCTTCCCCTCTATCCTCAAACTGTGACCCCTCGTTCTAGACCTCCCCAACATCGGGAACAATCTTCCCGCATCTAGCCTGTCCAATCCCTTTAGGATCTTATACGTTTCAATCAGATCCCCCCTCAATCTTCTAAATTCCAACGAGTACAAGCCCAGTTCATCCAGTCTTTCTTCATATGAAAGACCTGCCATCCCAGGAATCAATCTGGTGAACCTTCTTTGTACTCCCTCTATGGCAAAGATGTCTTTCCTCAGATTAGGGGACCAAAACTGCACACAATACTCCAGATGTGGTCTCACCAAGGCCTTGTACAACTGCAGTAGTACCTCCCTGCTCCTGTACTCGAATCCTCTCGCTATAAATGCCAGCATACCGTTCGCCTTTTTCACCGCCTGCTGTACCTGCATGCCCACTTTCAATGACTGGTGTATAATGACACCCAGGTCTCGTTGCACCTCCCCTTTTCCTAATCGGCCACCATTCAGATAATAATCTGTTTTCCTATTTTTGCCACCAAAGTGGATAACTTCACATTTATCCACATTAAATTGCATCTCCTGTCTGCTTCTCTAACTATTGAGTTCCCTATCACTACCGCATTTCTCTTCCCCCTCCTTCCGCTCTGAGTCAGAGAGCCGCACTCAGTGACAGAGAACGGGTCACTGCAGCTTTCACTAGCAGGGTGCTCACCTCCCCCCAACTTATTACTGAGGGAAGCAGCCACAGGGATACTCTGCACTACCTGCCTATTCCCTCCCCCTTTCCTGATGGTCACCTGCAACTACCACCCTGTAGCTCCGATCTATCACCTCCTCATTCTCCTGTAGGAGCTGAAAGTCCTCCCGGTGCAGCTCCAGTTCCCTAACACACTTTATAACAAGTGGGAGTTCTGGAACTCCCATGTTTGACATGAAGAATACACTTTAATGAGTATGCTCACTAGAAAGTGAATCTCAGGGTTGTATATGGTGACATATATGTACTTTGATAATAAATTTACTTTGAACTTCGAACACCACCTAGCCTCGATCTATTCTCACTAGTCTAGCTAGGCCTGATAGATACAAAAGAAAGAAACTTATCAGAAACATACTTTAGCCTTCACCTCTCCTCACTGAAGCATCTTGAGCCAAAGTCTCAAGCTCTCCACTCTATCACTCTCCACTCCCATAATGGCTGCTCTTTTGAAACCTAACTCCTTTTTATAGGCCTTTCCTAGTGCCTAATAATCTGCAATATCGCAATCACACCGAAAGGTTCTGAACTCTCATTGTAAATCTTGCACTCACTCACCCACCCACTTCCAAATAAACGACTGCTCATGATAGCTCGAGCCCTGGGAAAAGTTCTAAAAGGATAGCGAAGATTGTCAATGTTTCAGGTTGAAATGCTACATCAGGATTTAAAGTGAAATGGGGAGATCGCTGGTAAAGAATGAAGATGTTCAAGATTTAAAATTGTTCATTAAGACCAGAAGATAGGAGCAGAATTAGGCCATTCAGCCTATGGAGTCTGCTATGCCATTCCACCAAGACTGATATATTATCCCTCTCAACCCCATTCTCTTGTCTTCTCCCCATAACCTTTGACACCCTGACTAATCAAAAACCTATCAACTTCCACTTTAAATATACCCAGTCACCTGGCCTCCACAAACATGAGGAAGTCTGCAGATAATGGAAATCCAAAGCAACATGTGCTGGAGGAACTCAGCAGGTCAGGCAGCCTCTATGAAAGGAGTAAACAGTCAACATTTCGGACAGAGACCTTTCATTAGTCCTTATGAAGTTGTTTGGAAATTATCTGTAGTTTAGCAGATTATCAGCAGCAGCCTCATTATGTACACTTTTAATTGCTTCATTCCAGCTATCTCTGAGCAAAGCTAGTTCGCAAACACTTCACATAGTTGAGGTTGCAAAACATACTGTCCAGTGTCACAGTCATCGACTGTGATGAAGTGCTGAGAGGTTGCTCACGGCCAGAATCAACTCCTGCCTGAACACCCAGACCCACTGCAATTTGCCTATGGTCACAATTGGACTACAGCGGACAGAATCTCACTGGCTCTCCGCACGGCCTTGAATCACCTGGACAATGCTGTTTATTGATTACTGCTCAGCATTCAACACATCATACCCTCAGTTCTGATCAAAAAGCCCCAAAACCTGGACCTCTGTACCTCCCTCTACAACAGGATCCTTGACTTCCTCATTTAGGAGACCACAGTCGGCAGTGGAAAAGGGGGGCAGTTTCCAGTTCCTGGGTGTTAACATCTTTTCCTCACTGACAATCAACACTGGCACATCTCAATGATGCATACTTAGCCCACCGCTCTTCTCTCTCTACACCCACAACTGTGTGGCTAGGCACAGCTCAAATGCCATCTATAAAATTGTCAATGACATAACACAACTATTGTAGGCAGAATTGTCGACGAAGAGGCATACAGGAGCGAGATAGGTTACCCGCTTGAGTGGTGTCATAACAACAACCTTGCACTCAACATCAGTAAGACCAAAGAATTGATTGTGGACTTCAGGGAGGGGAGGTCAGGAGATTGCACACCAGTCGTCATCAAAGGACCAGCAATGGAAGAGGTGAGCAAGTTTCCGTGCGTCAACATCTCTGAAATCTACCCTGTGCCCAACATATTGATGCAATTACAAAGAAGGCACGACAGTGGCTGTATTGCATTAGGAGTTTGAGGAGAATTAACATGTCACCAAAGACTCCCAGAAATTACTACAGGTGTACTGTAAAGAGCATTCTAACTGGTTGCATCACCATCTGGTGTGAGGGGCCACTGCACAGGATCAGAAAAAGCTGCAGAAAGTTGCAAACTCAGTCAGCTCCATCATGGGCACGAGTTTCCCCAGTATCCATGACATTTTCAAAAGGCGATGCCTCAAAATGTCAATACCCAACATTAAGGACCCCTGTCTCCCAGGACCTGCCCTCTTCTCATTGCTACCATCAAGGAGGAGGTGCAGGAGCCTGAAAATATACAGCTGCTTCCCATCCGTCATCAGATTTCTAAACAGACATGAACCCATGTACACTACCTCACTATTATTGTTCTTTATTTACTCTCTTTTTGTATTACTGTACTTACTTGTTTCAAAATTTATATATGTATATTTATTGTAATGATACAGACTTTATAGTTATATTTACTATGTATTGCAATGTACCGCTGCTACAAAACACAACAAATTTCATGATATATACCAAAGATATTAAATCTGATTCTGATTCTAAAAAGAGACTTGGAATGGCACTTAGCAAACAAGCATCTAAACTTCCATCTGTAAGGAAAGGATTAAATTTGATTCCTCCTTGGTATATGCTAAAATATGTAACACAAAATGGAAGTTTGTAAGACAAAATGGTGTTAGTCTGGGATAGAAACATAGAAAACCTACAGCACAAGACAGGCCCTTCGGCCCACAATGCTGTGCCAAACATGAACCTACTTTAGAAATTACCTAGGGTTACCCAGAGCCCTCTATTTTTCTAAGCTCCACGTACCATGGATGTGAGAATGTTTTGAGAATCAGTCCTTGTTTTGAGAACTTGACAGCAGAGAACAGTGGAAAATATGTTTGGCTAGAAAAGTACTCATTCAGTCTTATGGATGTCACAAGATGGCTTGCCTAAAGCATTATTCCTTCCCATTTCCTCATTATCTCAATTCATAATTTCTTCATTCCATGTTTTTTCTCTATTCTCAAATATATACTTCAAAAAGGGTGCTGATGGTAAAAGTTTATAATCTACTGAAACAAACCCTCTGGCTTTCCATAATGGTAGCTATTCATTCAGGCTATTACAAACCTACAGTACATGCTATCGCTTCCAAAGGACACTTGTTGGCATGCTAACAACAGGAGCTGCTGAAGGAAGCTCTGCCTCCTGTCCACTCGTTGTCTTAGGCGACTTGACTGTGACCCCCTCCAGCTCTGCTCCTTCCTTGCCCTCTACATACATACCACGTCCTGTAAGCCTCTTTCCATTCTGAACTGATGATGATCCTTACAAAGGAGCTTTCTGGTTGCTTGACTCTATTCCCCTTTCCTGAATTTAAGATGGGAATGATTGGTCCCTTCCATTCCTGTGCTACGGTCACCTGACACCTGTGGGGTTCTCTTTGATGGGTTAGGTTGTCAGTGAGCACAGTTGTAGTCTTTACCCCTTTATCCATGATAATGTGACCTGCAATAGAAATGTCCACTCAGCTATACGACTTTGACTGACCGTCCCATACTCAGTACACCCATCCAGCATAGGCTGAACTTGGGAATGCTCTGTTAAAATGGGGAGTGGTTAAGACCCTCCTCTCATTCCTACCATCAGGCAGGAGGTACAGAAGCCTCAGGTCCCACACCACCAGGTTCAGCAACAAGTATTACCCCACCACCAAAACTGGCAGGGAACATAAAAATTGACTGTAAAAGCTTTTACAGATATCTGAAAAGAAAAAGATTGGTTAAAACAAATGTAGGTCCCTTACAGTCAGAAACAGGTGAATTGATTATGGGGAACAAGGATATGGCAGACCAATTGAATAACTACTTTGGTTCTGTCTTCACTAAGGAGGACATAAATAATCTTCCGGAAATAGTAGGAGACTGAGGGTCTAGTGAGATGGAGGAACTGAGGGAAATACATGTTAGTAGGGAAGTGGTGTTAGGTAAATTGAAGGGATTAAAGGCAGATAAATCCCCAGGGCCAGATGGTCTGCATCCCAGAGTGCTTAAGGAAGTAGCCCAAGAAATAGTGGATGCATTAGTGATAATTTTTTAAAACTCTTTAGATTCTGGATTAGTTCCTGAGGATTGGAGGGTGGCTAATGTAACCCCGCTTTTTAAAAAAGGAGTGAGACAGAAACCGGGGAGTTAGCCTGACATCGGTGGTGGGGAAAATGCTAGAGTCGGTTATCAAAGATGTGAGAACAACACATTTGGAAAGCGGTGAAATCATCGGACAAAGTCAGCATGGATTTGTGAAAGGAAAATCATGTCTGACGAATCTCATAGAATTTTTTGAAGATGTAATTAGTAGAGTGGATAGGGGAGAACCAGTGGATGTGGTATATTTGGATTTTCAAAAGGCTTTTGACAAGGTCTCACACAGTAGATTAGTGTGCAAACTTAAAGCACACGGTATTGGGGGTAAGGTATTGGTGTGAGTGGAGAATTGGTTAGCAGACAGGAAGCAAAGAGTGAGAATAAACGGGACCTTTTCAGAATGGCAGGCGGTGACTAGTGGGGTACTGCAAGGCTCACTGCTGGGACCCCAGTTGTTTACAATATATATTAATGACTTGGATGAGGGAATTAAATGCAGCATCTCCAAGTTTGCGGATGACACGAAGCTGGGTGGCAGTGTTAGCTGTGAGGAGGATGCTAAGAGGATGCAGGGTGACTTGGATAGGTTAGGTGAGTGGGCAAATTCATGGCAGATGCAATTTAATGTGGATAAATGTGAAGTTATCCACTTTGGTGGCAAAAATAGGAAAACAAATTATTATCTGAATGGTGGCCGATTAGGAAAAGGGGAGGTGCAACGAGACCTGGGTGTCATTATACATCAGTCATTGAAAGTGGGCATGCAGGTACAGCAGGCGGTGAAAAAGGTGAATGGTATGCTGGCATTTATAGCGAGAGGATTCGAGTACAGAAGCAGGGAGGTACTACTGCAGTTGTACAAGGCCTTGGTGAGACCACACCTGGAGTATTGTGTGCAGTTTTGGTCCCCTAATCTAAGGAAAGACATCCTTGCCATAGAGGGAGTACAAAGAAGGTTCACCAGATTGATTCCTGGGATGGCAGGACTTTCATATGATGAAAGACTGGATCGACTAGGCTTATACTTGCTGGAATTTAGAAGATTGAGGGGGGATCTTGTTGAAACATACAAAATTCTAAAGGGATTGGACAGGCTAGATGCAGGAAGATTGTTCCCGATGTTGGGGAAGTCCGGAACGAGGGGTCACAGTTTAAGGATAAAGGGGAAACCTTTTAGGACGGAGATGAGGAAAAACTTCTTCACACAGAGAGTGGTGAATCTGTGGAATTCTCTGCCACAGGAAACAGTTGAGGCCAGTTCATTGGCTATATTTAAGAGGGAGTTAGATATGGCCCTTGTGGATAAAGGGATCAGGGGGTATGGAGGGAAGGCTGGTACAGGGCTCTGAGTTGGATGATCAGCCATGATCATACTGAATGTCAGTGCAGGCTTGAAGGGCCGAATGGCCTACTCCTGCACCTATTTTCTATGTTTCTATCTTGAGGCGAGTATATATCACGTGGTAGTGTGATGATGTATGCAATTCATGTATTTTTACATATAACTCACAATGAATTATTTAACTAAGGAAGAATGTTTAATCAAACAATATATATGCAAGATCACTCAAATGTTGTTGTAATATTAAATACACAGAACTCCTTCCTGCTTCGATATACACTTTAACTCAACATAGAACACATCTCAACTATATACACAGTATAGTATAAAATACAACTTCTAAACAGACATCCACAACATAGTAAATAAATTTTAAATTGTTCCATTCCGGCCTAAAGATTTAATTGCTTGGAAGGATTCCTTCCTCTTGTGGGTTAGCATCTTTCCTGACAAGCCTGGCCAGTGAGACTTGAGGCTGTGAAAACAATCACAGGTTCCAGGGCCTCCTCCATGGTGGTTGTAGGAGTTCACTCTGAGGCTCCAGGAAGCGGTTCTGACAGCTTTGGTCACCT
This sequence comes from Mobula hypostoma, assembly GCF_963921235.1. Classification (NCBI taxonomy): domain Eukaryota; kingdom Metazoa; phylum Chordata; class Chondrichthyes; order Myliobatiformes; family Myliobatidae; genus Mobula; species Mobula hypostoma. Next base: position 286,555 of record NW_026948115.1, on the reverse strand, counting down.
TTCTTCTTTTTTTCTCTCTCTCTGGATCTTCTTTGATCCCTTTCTTTTTCTTTCTCACGTTCCTTCTCTCTTCCACACCTTTCTCTTTCTCCTTCATATTCTTTCTTTCCATCTCTTCCCTCCTTTTTGCTCTTCTAGTTTGAGCATCTTCAGCTTGGGAAGGTGCATATAGTTCACTGGAGTATTCTCTTATTAACCCTTTTATTGCTGCCTTTACAATCTGATCTCTCCTCTTCACTTCCTCATCCACAATATCATCTGACGAATTCTCTGTTTCGTATCTCTATTGACCCCTTTTCTTTTGGCCTTCCATTCATCCAGCTGGGCTTTGGTCTTTGCATCTACTTTTACAAGCAGCTTTTGTCTCCCCCATTGAAGTTCATGGAATAACCTTAATGCACACAGAGTAGATTCTGGTTCTTTATACTCACAAAAGCTGAATACTTGCAACTTTACTGAAGCTCCTTGAACTCTCTTCCAGCTTAAAACCAAGCCACATTTTGCAAGTAACTACCTGATTAACATATCAGAAGTTTTCTAAGATACGTTTTCTACAAAAACTGTTATGGTTGGACCAATGCTTTCATCATTTTCAAGCTTTCTCTGAGCAGTATGGTCCTTCCTCGGTCCAATATGCTTTGCAAAGAGAAGCACAAAGGTTTGCAGCAACACCTGTTTGTCCTCTGTTGGACAACGGTTCATGGTGTTCAGCATAGAGACAGTTGTGGCATCATACAATACCTTTCTTAATTTGTTTTCGTACGGCTTCATTGCAGGGAATGTGTCATGCAAATTGTTGACGAATCTCCAATCAAGTTGCAGTTGTGTCAACCAATCATGCCCCCACATTGCTGGTCCTCCTGTTTTTACCACATACAAGCTCAATGTGGCTTGTTGGTTGCTGTATTTCACTGTTACGAATGCCATTTCCACAGGAGTTATCTTTTCTCCAGTAAAAATTCTCACTTGGGTATCTTCAGGCTTTAGTTTAGTATCTTTGAAATGCCATTTAAACTCATTTTGTGGAATAACTGAAACAGCTGAGCTAGTGTCCAATTCCATTTTAATTAATCTGCCATTTACTTCTTGCATCAGCCATATTGCTTGTCTGTCATTAAATTTCACATTGTAGATCTCAAGGGTACTGTCCTGTGGCACTCACATCGTTATCAGATTTTTCATCAACACCGTGTAGATTAGTGCTCTTTTAGAAACTGCAACTTGTCTTTTCAGTTTTTTCTCTTCCCGGAGCAGTCCAGTTATTTTTGTCTGCTGACATGTTCTTTGTATGCGGCCTGCAAGTTTCACATTTGGACCTGCATTTTTTTGGTGAATGGGAACCAAACGGTAACACAGTTTGTTTGGCCAGGCTGTTTTCTGTTGAGACGCTGCAATTTTATTCACAATCACTTTCATTCCTGACTGCAACTCAAATGTGTCTCTGTCTGTGGGTTCCATTGAAACAGTGATTTCCACTGCTCTTTTAAATATAAGCTGTGCTTCAGTTGAGCTGTTTTAAATGATTTCTTGTAAGATTCCACAAACTAAGCAATCTCTTACTGTATCATTAAGCCCATTACCGAACTGACAATGCTCAGGCAATCTCTTCAATTCAGCCATGTAGGCTGAAATGGATTCCCCTTCCTTTTGATTCCACTTATGAAAGCTAAAGCATTCTGCAATCAACAATGGCTTCGGTTACTTTCACAATATCAACAAAGCTAACTTCTACAAGTTTGGTTGGAGTAGTCAAACCTTGAAGCAAACTGTATGGCTTTAAACCCAATGCACTTAGCAAAATTGGCACTCACTTCTCATTGTCTATTTCATTTGCTTCAAAATACAGTTCCAATAGCTCAGTATACATGAACCAATTATCCATTGTGTAATCAACTCAATTATGTCTTTCCTTCTGAAGAACACATTTGAACTTAACCATTGCTCGCTGTGCAGGGTTTTTTTTTGGTGTGAATGTCCTTTTGTACTTGAGTGGGTCAGTAGCCATCTCAGGTTCATTTTAAACATATCTTGTCACCAAAATTACGTCTTGCAACTTCAAAACATTAAACTAGTTCAAAGGAAGGGACAGGAATCCAAAATGTGTATCTAATTTTAAGTTTACTTTTAGCAAGGCGCAAACGTATCACATGGTAGTGTGATGACACATGCAATTAAAGTATTTTTACATATAACCCGTAATTATTTAAAAATCAAGAATGCTTATTCAAACAATATATATACAAGATCACTCAAATATTATTGAAATATTAAATACACAACAGCCTTTACCTGTGACCATGTTTTATATGCTAAGTGACAACATCTATCTGGTCTGTCAGCTTGAACTCAGTCACAATGGTCACAATGGTAACAGCCCATGTTGCCTGGATTGGTGCAGGCCAATTAACACAACCCCGTTGTCTTAACATTTGGCTCATGCTTATGCTAAAGCCTCATGTTCACCATTTTGCAAACCATATTTCTTAGTCTGTGGGCTTTTAAATTCAAATTACTGCTTATAATTTATAACAAACACTGAAAACTAATTGCAAGCTTCCTGAACTTATTTATATTTAAAATAAGAACTGAAATCTGGTTGTTTGAATTAATATCTGTTATATTCACATAACTCCAGAATGCTTCTTAATACTGCAATACTAGGGTCCTAAGGCAGTTACTACTTTGCTCTTGACTTAAAATCTGTTTATCCAAAATAGGACAGTAAATACTCAAAAAACTTCACTAGTGCTCCTCTTTTCACTATTTACCATTTATGTAGAGCCTCCACCAGGTCACCCTCATTAATCCCTGCATCTAATATCACCCTGAGTTCCCTGGCCTTGTTCCAGCTCCAGATGAATGTAGTGCTGAAGTTAGACATAAAAGGTTAATCTTAACTCCTCCCCTTCATTGATACCATGTTTTACCCTGCGCTGCCAAATACACTGGAAAAGTTCTCCATGATCATTTCTCAGCTCATTCTTTGGTATATTTGCAACTGTAGCACTTAATCAGTCTACATCATAAGAGGCAGATCCCCTGGCTGCAGTATCCCCTGAACTCTCTCCGTTAAGGCAGGCACCACTGGGGACTGTTGGGGTTTCTGGGATTGAAAACTCTGCCTCCTCATGGAGAGGTCCAGAGGGCTTTGGACCATTCCTCCAAACATGCTCATTGTTGTAGTGTGTAGCCTCAATTGCCAAATCACCTCAATCTATAACATCACCACCACATGTCCTCACTCTAAATACACATCTGACTCCTCTCAGTTGTGCCTGCAGTTTCTCCATCTGTTCAAAACACTTATCTAATGTCAAATGCTGTACTACAATCATCGCAGTACATCAATCCTGACACTGACTTCCGTATGCATCTGTTTACCTTCCTCCCCACGTTCCTCCTTTTCTCTGGTGTTCATACTGACTCTGAAATTAACTCAATTTCATCAAATAAACCTGTCCCTGCTCCTGCACTATTCCAGTTCCTTTTTTCTCTCTTTCTAATTCTTCCCTGCAAATCAACCCCCTAATTCAAATTCTTCACTTCATATCATTCCATAATGAATAAGTTTCAAGACCTCCACCTCAATACCTCCTTGTGTAATTGGACCCTCGATTTCCTCACTTGCAGACTCCAGTCAGCTGGGATTGGCAACAACATCCCCTCCACAGTCTCCATCAGCACAGGTACACAACAAGGCCGTGTGCCTAGCCCCTGCTCTACTCGCTTTATACTGATGACTTTGAGGCTAAGCAAAGCTCCAAAACTATATTTAAATTTGCTGACAGCATCATTGCCATTGGTCAAATCAAAGGTGGCGGCAAATCAGCAGATAAGAGGGAGATTAAAATCTGCCTGAGTGGTGCCACAGCAACAACTTCTCACTCAGTGTCAGCAAGACCAAGGAGCTGCTTATTGATTTCAGAAGGAGGAAACGGTGGTCTATGAGCCAGTACTCATCAGGGAATCAGAGATGGAGAGGGCCAGCAACTTTAAAATCCTTGGTTCACATTTTTGAGGATCTAGTATTGGCCATGGCAGATTTGAGATATGGAAGAAAATGTTGAACTTGAAGGACAGTGGGATGGAGACGCCCAGTTTGTGAGACTGTCCTTGCAGTCTCCCCCACGACCCCACCTCCCCAATTTGTGAACTCTGAACTGATTCTTGCTCTGGGACAATCTAATCAGAGCAATTGAGTGTGGACACAAGGAGCTTCAGGTATTGACCTGCTAAACCTAAAACAATTCTCAGTGTAAAGTGCCAGACCTACCGAAGAAGCAATCTGCAATCTCATTAGACTCAGTGTCTGGGTCACCTAGTTTGACTAGTCTGAACCATTGAGAGTTGAAAGGAACAAATACACAAGGCTGGGGGGGCAGAAATCATAGAACAATGCAGGTTGTAGCTCTGAAACAGAGCCAGCTTCCAGCTGTCCCTTGTTTTGGTTGAGTTAATCATAGGTACCTGATTCCCATCTTGGGGCTTGGAATATAAGTGGCCTTGGGGTCAGGTGTGGGCTGCTGGTTTGTCTTGCCAAGATTCCCTGGGACCAACCTGATGGTGGAAGGCTAGAGCAGCCACTTGCCATCTTTAGGCCACGTTGGGGAACCATCCCCTCCTGGAGCCTTGCTGTTGGTAGTCGGAGCTGTCTTTGCGGTATGGATTTGGCCGTTTCCCGGGCCAGCTGAGTGGCTGCCAGCCACTCCAAACTAGGTAGGGATCCGGCTGTTTCCGTAGCCAGCCAAGGTCGCTGGCCATAACTGCGACTCGGAGCAACCCCGATGCAGAGATGGAACTGTCCGTCGTTCTTCAGTGTTTGTCTCTTCTTGTCCTCGCCTCCGTGGGGTAAGTCAAACCGTTCTTCCGTTGCCCTGCAGGGAGATCTGTCTTGTCTTGTCCTCACCTCAGTGGAGTAAGTCAGGCCGTTCTGCTGTTGCCCTGTGGGGGGATCTGTCTTGTCTTGTCTTTGTCTCTGCCTCTGTTGGGTAAGTCCGGCCGTTCTGCCGTTACCCAACGGATGGTCCTGTCCCACCTTGATGTGGAGATGAAGTTGAGTCCCGGCTTGTCTAAGGATAAGTCTTGGCTCTATATCTATGTACAGTTCAGTCTCATGTTAGTGTCGTGTTAAAGATGAGTCCTGGCTTTACGAAGGATAAGTCCCGGCTCTATGTTGATGTACAGTTTCCAGTCTGTCTCTGAGCTCCAGCCTCTGCATTCCAAGACTCAAGACCCCAGCCTGCAGCCTCAAGACCCAAGACCCCAGCCTGTCCCCAAGCTCAAGCCCCAAGACCCCAGCCTGTCTCCAAGCCTCAAGACCCCAGCCTGTCTCCAAGCTCAAGCTGTCATGGTCCGGTCCGTGAAGTCCGTATTCCGGTTCACAGTCCGCTCCGTCGACCCTTGCTCCGGATTTTCCTCTCTACCCTGTTTCTGTTCCTGTTGAGCACTAATTAAGGCAGCTGATTCTCGTTGGGGCTGGCTGCATAAATACCTCCAGAGACCAGGGTGTGGCTGCTGGATTGTTCTTGTCCTTACTCCTTGTATCCCTTCCCCTGCCTTCTGTTTCCTTGCCTGAAGCCCTGCCTTGTCTTGCTGGTAACTCTCGCCTCATCTCGGCTGCAGTCTTGTCTTGGAGCCACCCTGTACCTAGCTCCCTTCCTGTCCCTTTCCTCTGCCGGGTAAGCCAGGCCATCTTGCCATTACCTACGGTTGGTTCTGTCCTTTCCTGTCCCTTGCCTCCATCGGGTGGAGTACCGCACCCTGCCCAGGAGGAGTTTGAAGACCCCAAGCCTCGAGCCTCGCCCCAAGTCTCTAGCCAAGCCTCGCCTCACCTCAAGTCTCTAGCCGAACCTCGCTCCAAGCCAAGTTTCAAGACCCCAAGCCTCAAGCCTCTAATCTCAAGTCTCTGGTCTCCAGCCTCGCCTCAAGTCTCTGGTCTCAAGCCTCACCTCAAGTCTCTGGTCCAAACCCGGACTCCTAGCTCTGTTGTCCAGTCCTGTTCCGGGTTCCAGGTTTTCGTGTCCATGTCCTAACCCTCACCCTGTATCCTAGTCCCGTCTTGCACTTGGGTCTGTTCCCAGCCACCCCCTTATGACACAAGCCTCAAGACCCCAGTCTCCTGTCCTGTAGTCATGTCCTGTCCTTGCCTGGTTCTGGGGCCTGAGCCTGAGGCAAGACCCAGATTCTGGGTCCTTGTCCAGTCTCTGGCTTGGAGCCCAAGCCCAGGCTCCTAGTCATGGTTCCTAGTCCGGGTTCCCTGTCTTGTCCATGTCCTAGCCCAAGTCTACATTCTTGTCCCTGCTCCTGGTCTGTATCCTGTCACGTCCCTACTCTATTCACGTCCTGTTCCTTGTACTTCAGTATCTGTGTCTTGCATTTGGGTCTGTTCCCATTGTGACACCTCTAGAATGGCGGACAGGAGAACTGAGCAGTTCAAGAACAAAATGTTGCTTCACCTTTTGCAGGGGAAAACTGGAAAAGGAATGCTATTATCATGGGGGAAGCTTCACCATCAGCAATAAACTAGACTTATGTCTGAGCCACTCCCTGTGGGATATGAAGGGCCTATTACACACTGGTTCACTTTAACACAGAACTCTGTTTAGGAGGGGCCATTGAACTGGGGTCAGTGGGGTGGGCCTGTGGAGACTTATGCCAGTACTGTGCCTCTGTCTGCAGGGAGAGAGGGAGAAGTCCATGAGAAGCATTTGTGTTTCCTGGTGTGCGCCCCCTTCTCCCACCCCAAAACCCTCAGATACACTGAACACAGCCACCAGTCCTTCCTTCCTACAGCAGAGTCCACCCTTCATCATGTATGGACCATGGACCCTCTCCCCGCCCGCCACTGAGACCACTAATGAGATGTTCAGTGTGAGTTGATGTAGTTGCGGTCAGGAATGTTCGGGGAATGTATGGGAGTGTCAGGCTCTGCTTGTGTTTGCAACCTGTCCAGTTCTCACAGCTTCACTCTTCCCCTCATTCCACCCCTCCACCTCATCCCTCACCCCTTCCCCTCATCCCTCACCTCGCCACCCCTCCCCCACCTCATCCCTCACCCCACCTCATCCCTCACCCCTCCACATCTCATCCCTCACCCCTCCCCCTCATCCCTCACCCCTCCTCCTCATCCCTCACCCTGCCACCCCTCCCCCCACCTCATCCCTCACCCCTTCCCCTCATCCCTCACCTCGCCACCCCTCCCCCACCTCATCCCTCACCCCACCTCATCCCTCACCCCTCCACATCTCATCCCTCACCTCTCCCCCTCATCCCTCACCCCTCCCCCTCATCCTTCACCCCTCCTCCTCATCCCTCACCCTGCCACCCCTCCCCCCACCTCATCCCTCACCCCGCCACCCTCACACGCCTTCACTGATGAGGGGATTTTCCAGTCGACCTGCCCCTGGGTCACATCGCCTGGAAATCCCCCGACTCAGAAAGGTTTTATTTTCGTTGCTGATACTCTCCCCCCCCTCCCCCCTCACCGCCGCTGTTCACATTAAAACACACGGACTGGAGTTATTTCCAGCGGAGCAATCAGGGCGCTCCCTGCCGCCGCATCACCAGTTGCTGGGCAGATTATCTCCGGAAAGGTTCTTGTTTTGCTCGGGGTGAGCACGGTTTCCTCTCCGGTTTCAGACGGCTCGGCTCGGCTCGGCTCCTGGGCTGGGCTGGGCTGGACGATTACGTGGAAATGTTCACGGTTCTTTAACAATCTTGTGCAAGACACATAAAATGCAGAAGTCCTTGTTTTGTATTCCTATCATGTCTTTACAATTTCAAATGTTGTGATGAGTGATCTGTGAGGTAATAAAGACAGTTTGGTAAGATATGTTTGTGATGGGATTAAAATTGGCCGGGACAGATTATCCTGGGCTCGCCTGTTGTTCTTCGTAGCATCCTTTTTTATCTCACCATGAGGCAGGCGGGACCTTGCACCGCCTTTAACATTTCAAATGCAGACAATGAGGCCGTGAATGGAATTAAAAACAGTCCGCCTCCAGCAGAGCCTGTCTATTCTCAGGCTGTGTCCAGTCACCGGCTGCTGTGCCGGCATAGTCAACTCCGAGGTGTATGGCCACCAGGCAATCGGCCTGTGCGGAGACCTTGCTGGGCCGAGTATCCCACATATCCCGGCGCTCCACGATTCCGTGTCAATCGTGTGTCACAGATGTTCTGCACTGGGTCCTTGCTGTTTACCGCCAGTGTTACCAGAGTCACAAACATTGAGTGTGTCCCATGTGACTGTGACAAGGATAGTTCTGTTACCCGTTGATATTCGTGATCAATTCTCTCGATTAATGCCTGTGCATTGGCTCTCTCAGCTGCCGCTGTGATGGCTGCTTGTGGGCAGTTCTGCAGGCTGTAGCGGATGCTGTACCCGATCGACCGACAGTATCAACAGTATTAGTTCTTCTCCCACCAAGGCCGACTGAACAGTACTGGCTCCTGTCCCAGCAAGGCCATCTGCTTACAGTCTACCGGGGGAGAGAATACTGATAAACTGTGGGTGTCAGTGAGAATACTGTAAGTGTGTCAGGGTGAGAACACTATAAGTGTGTCAGGGTGAGAATATTGTAAGTGTGTCAGGGTGAGAATACTGTAAGTGTGTCAGTGAGAATACTGTAAATGTGTCAGGGTGAGAATACTGTAAATGTGTCAGGGTGAGAATACTGTAAGTGTGTCTGGTGTGGAAATGTACTTGACTTGTCGAAACAAAATGGTATTTCTCTCCAACAAACACTGAAACAACCTCTTACTCAATGACAGCAAGACCTAAGAGCTGATCATTGACTTCAGGAGAAGGAAAGCAGAAATCCATCAGCCGCTCCTCATCGGAAGATGAGAGGTGGGGAGGGTCAGCAACTTTATATTGCTTGGTTATTTTGGAGGAGCTGTCTTGGCATTTGGGTGATTGCGGGGAATACGCAGCAAATCCTATGTTTCCTTAGGAGTTTGCGGAGAGTCAGCGCGACGTGCGAGACGTTGAAGGGCTTCAAATTAAAGAGGCTAGGCGTGAGGAGGTTAGTTCAAAACAGGGGGATGGGAACCAGTGCAGAGAGACAGAGGGGTGTAAAGTGAGGGTAGAAGCAAAAAGTACTAAGGAGAAAAGTAAAAGTGGCAGGCCGACAAATCCAGGGCAAGCATTAAAAAGGGCCACTTTTCAACATAATTGTATAAGGGCTAAAAGAGTTGTAAAAGAGCGCCTGAAGGCTTTGTGTGTCAATGCAAGGAGCATTCTTAATAAGGTGGATGAATTGAAAGTGCAGATTGTTATTAATAATTATGATATAGTTGGGATCACAGAGACATGGCTCCAGGGTGACCAGGGATGGGAGCTCAACGTTCAGGGATATTCAATATTCAGGAGGGATAGACATGAAGGAAGGGGAGGTGGGGTGGCGTTGCTGGTTAAAGAAGAGATTAACGCAATAGAAAAGAAGGACATAAGCCGGGAAGATGTGGAATCGATATGGGTAGAGCTGCGTAACACTAAGGGGCAGAAGACGCTGGTGGGAGTTGTGTACAGGCCACCTAACAGTAGTAGTGAGGTCGGAGATGGTATTAAACAGGAAATTAGAAATGTGTGCAATAAAGGAACAGCAGTTATAATGGGTAACTTCAATCTACATGTAGATTGGGTGAACCAAATTGGTAAAGATGCTGAGGAAGAGAATTTCTTGGAATGTATGCGGGATGGTTTTTTGAACCAACATATCGAGGAACCAACTGGAGAGCAGGCTATTCTGGACTGGGTTTTGAGCAATGAGGAAGGGTTAATTAGCAATCTTGTCGTGAGAAGCCCCTTGGGTAAGAGTGACCATAATATGGTGGAATTCTTCATTAAGATGGAGAGTGACATAGTTAATTCAGAAACAAAGGTTCTGAACTTAAAGAGGGGTAACTTTGAAGGTATGAGACGTGAATTAGCTAAGATAGACTGGGAAATGACACTTAAAGGATTGACGGTGGATATGCAATGGCAAGCGTTTAAAGGTTGCATGGATGAACTACAACAATTGTTCATCCCAGTTTGGCAAAAGAATAAATCAAGGAAGGTAGTGCACCCGTGGCTGACAAGAGAAATTAGGGATAGTATCAATTCCAAAGAAGAAGCATACAAATTAGCCAGAGAAAGTGGCTCACCTGAGGACTGGGAGAAATTCAGAGTTCAGCAGAGGAGGACAAAGGGCTTAATTAGGAAGGGGAAAAGAGATTATGAGAGAAAACTGGCAGGGAACATAAAAACGGACTGTAAAAGCTTTTATAGATATGTAAAAAGGAAAAGACTGATAAAGACAAATGTAGGTCCCCTGCAGACAGAAACAGGTGAATTGATTATGGGGAGCAAGGACATGGCAGACCAATTGAATAATTACTTTGGTTCTGTCTTCACTAAGGAGGACATAAATAATCTTCCAGAAATAGTAGGGGACAGAGGGTCCAGTGAGATGGAGGAACTGAGGGAAATAGATGTTAGTAGGGAAGTGGTGTTAGGTAAATTGAAGGGATTGAAGGCAGATAAATCCCCAGGGCCAGATGGTCTGCATCCTAGAATGCTTAAGGAAGTAGCCCAAGAAATAGTGGATGCATTAGTGATAATTTTTCAAAACTCGTTAGATTCTGGACTAGTTCCTGAGGATTGGAGGGTGGCTAATGTAACTCCACTTTTTAAAAAAGGAGGGAGAGAGAAACCGGGGAATTATAGACCGGTTAGCCTAACGTCGGTGGTGGGGAAACTGCTGGAGTCAGTTATCAAGGATGTGATAACAGCACATTTGGAAAGCGGTGAAATGATCGGACAAAGTCAGCATGGATTTGTGAAAGGAAAATCATGTCTGACGAATCTCATAGAATTTTTTGAGGATGTAACTAGTAGAGTGGATAGGGGAGAACCAGTGGATGTGGTATATTTGGATTTTCAAAAGGCTTTTGACAAGGTCCCACACAGGAGATTAGTGTACAAACTTAAAGCACACGGTATTGGGGGTAAGGTATTGGTGTGAGTGGAGAATTGGTTAGCAGACAGGAAGCAAAGAGTGAGAATAAACGGGACCTTTTCAGAATGGCAGGCGGTGACTAGTGGGGTACTGCAAGGCTCACTGCTGGGACCCCAGTTGTTTACAATATATATTAATGACTTGGATGAGGGAATTAAATGCAGCATCTCCAAGTTTGCGGATGACACGAAGCTGGGTGGCAGTGTTAGCAGTGAGGAGGATGCTAAGAGGATGCAGGGTGACTTGGATAGGTTGGGTGAGTGGGCAAATTCATGGCAGATGCAAATTAATGTGGATAAATGTGAAGTTATCCACTTTGGTGGCAAAAATAGGAAAACAAATTATTATCTGAATGGTGGCCGATTAGGAAAAGGGGAGGTGCAACGAGACCTGGGTGTCATTATACACCAGTCATTGAAAGTGGGCATGCAGGTACAGCAGGCGGTGAAAAAGGCGAATGATATGCTGGCATTTATAGCGAGAGGATTCGAGTACAGGAGCAGGGAGGTACTACTGTAGTTGTACAAGGCCTTGGTGAGACCACACCTGGAGTATTGTGTGCAGTTTTGGTCCCCTAATCTGAGGAAAGACATCCTTGCCATAGAGGGAGTACAAAGAAGGTTCACCAGATTGATTCCTGGGATGGCAGGACTTTCATAAGAAGAAAAACTGGATGAACTGGGCTTGTACTCGTTGGAATTTAGAAGATTGAGGGGGGATCTTATTGAAACGTATAAAATCCTAAAGGGATTGGACAGGCTAGATGCAGGAAGATTGTTCCCGATGTTGGGGAAGTCCAGAACAAGGGGCCACAGTTTGAGGATAGAGGGGAAGCCTTTTAGGACCGAGATTAGGAAAAACTTCTTCACACAGAGAGTGGTGAATCTGTGGGATTCTCTGCCACAGGAAACAGTTGAGGCCAGTTCATTGGCTATATTTAAGAGGGAGTTAGATATGGCCCTTGTGGCTACGGGGATCAGGGGGTATGGAGGGAAGGCTGGGGCGGGGTTCTGAGTTGGATGATCAGCCATGATCATAATAAATGGCGGTGCAGGCTCGAAGGGCCGAATGGCCTACTCCTGCACCTATTTTCTATGTTTCTATGTTTCTGTGTATAGTATACGGCGGGGAGTTTGTCGACTGGCCGCATCACAGCATGGCATGGAAACATCATGCCCTTGGGTAGAAAACCCTACAAAGACATGGCCCAGTCCATCACGGGCAAAGCCCTCCCCACCATTGTGCACATCTACATGAACCACTGTCCCAGGGATGATGACCCCCACCAGCCCGGACATATTCTCTTCTGGCCGCTGCCATCGGGAGGGAGGCTCCGCGGCCTCAGCACTCACGCCACCCGGTTTCCTCCCCTCGGCCACCGGGCTCTCGCAAGAGGGGGAGTAAATTCACTTGCCACGTCCTTGAAACGCTCCACAATAATAAATGGACTCACTTTCAAGGTCTATTTCTCTCATGTTCTGGACATTTATTGTGATTTTTTTAAAAACTTATTGCTAATTATTTCTTTTTTTGTGTTTGCTGTTTGTTGTCTCCTGTACTCTGGTTGAACAGTCACGTTGGGCATCTTTCATGGGTCATTTTTCAATAGACTTATCGAATACGCCCACCACAAAATGAATCTCTGGGTTGTATGTTTGAATTGACTTCACCTACATGAGGAGTAAAAATCTTTACGTTACATCTCCGTCAACATGTGCAATATGCAATCATAGTAATTTATAATAAATAGAACAGTCACTGTAACGTAGAAATACACTCAGATCAGCGTGAGTTAATCAGTCTGATGGCCTGGTGGAAGAAGCTGATAAATGTGTACTTTGATAACGAATCTACCTTGAACTTTGAGTCATGGTGTGTTGCCAAAGGCGCTCCTGCAATATTATGCCTTCGGACATTGATTATGAGACAAACTGCAGACAAGCAGGTGGTTCGGTTACTGGAAGAATGCCATGTACACTAATTAAGCAGACTAACAGATTGCATATTTTCTCTGTACTGGTGCGTGTAGATAACATTAGCGTGTAAACGAGTGAATAAAGCTTTCTGTTTTGTCGAAGCTCTTGAACGGAGTCAGCCTTCCCTTCCAGTTAGTAAAATAACTGCTGAGTTAATTGTTGTTTCAACTGGGTGGATTCAATGCAAACAGAGTTAGGGCCCCCCATCAGACCGTTGGGGATAAAAATCCCTATGGAGGTGGATTCTGATTGTTGTGGAGCTGCTCGTGTCATCTGGAAGTTGGAAGGTCGACCTTCCTACAGGATGCTAAAAGCCCCATCAAAAGCGTTTCTGTCCTCTGGATTAAACCAACCTCAGAGCGCACAGAACCTGCTTTTCAGAGTCGTGAGAAGAGAATTCCAGCTGAACGTGGGGCGGGGTTTGATAGAGTCAGGGAGATTGCCGAAGCCGGGCCAGCTTCTCCACGCAGTGTTTGAGAGGACAGACTGGCGGCTGTTGTTAAACAGGACAGTTTAAACCCCTGGAGACCCAGATCCAGGAACGGGGATAGGATCTGTCACTGTCAGAGACCAAACGAAGGCAAACAATGTGTAAATGTGTAGGTCTAAGGGGGCAGATCCTGCTGAATGCAAGCACGAGGGCTGTGGCTAAATGGGGGAAATGAGGATAATGTAATCGAGGGGTGAATCCATCACAGACAGAATGGGGTGATGGGAACAGGGTTACAAGAGTGGGGGAGTACTGGGACACTCTTTAATCCAGTAGGGTCAGCAATGATACAATCAGCTCTTTGTGTGTGTAATGGGGTAAGATTCCATCACACACTTTGATTATAACATTACTCTCCGGTCCAGACACCATTCTTTCTATTGGCTTCTGTGATTACAGCCAATTAATAGATGACAGTCTGCTAATACTGCTCTTGTGGTTATGGTACTCTGGAACTTTCTATGATGGTTTGGCAATCCATCACCATCCTTGAATACATTCCAGTCCATTACACTCCATTGCTATCCCAGGCTGTGTGACAATTGTGTGTCTGCTTGTGTTTGATCATTACTTTCACTGGGTACATCATGCTTCCACCACTGGAGCTGATGGTGTCCCAGTTTGTGACAACCCACCCTCACACCCAATGTGACACCCCAGAACATCCCGTGTGAGACCCCAACACTAACCCTTGTGAGACCCCAACACTGACCCTTCACTACCTCGTGTGTGACCCCTCCACTGACCCTTCACTACCTCGTGAGACCCCACCACACCCTACTCACAATTTGACCCCTCACCTCACTGCCCTCAGCATGACCTTCCCCCACTTCAAGGCTTCGAGCCTGTCCCCTACCCCCACTCCCACCCCAGCCTCACTTTTGGCCATGAATGTGTGTTGAACCAATTAAACTAATGATGCCCAAACCCTTCCACTGGAACTTGGTCCACATTCCCCCATTCCGGCACATCCATGTGTCTGTCTGTGAACTTAAACACATCTATCAGATTCGCCTCCACCATCAACCATGGTGGCTCAATACAGGCATCTCACCGCTCTGTGTAAAAATGCCTTGAACACCACACCCCCAACACATCTCCTATGTGCATTCCCCCTTTCACATCAAATGTATGCCCTCCAGCACAAGACATTCAACTCTGGAGAAACTTCTGAAATGCCTCTTTTGCTGCCGCTGTTACTGTGTGATCCAGAATCTCCGGAGGGGAAGGCCCCGAGTCCTCGGCTTTGCTTGTTGCTTGGCGGCCGGGCAGGGTCGAAGCGCTGTGAGGAGAATGGTGCTCGGTGTCGGAGGGCTGGTTGGAGGCTCGAAGTTTTCGGATGGACTCAGACTCCGCTGCGGTCGGATGCTTCCAATGGTGCTGCATCGGCAAGTTGGCGGCGCTTGGAGGTTCATGGAAGAGAGAGTTTCTCCGTTCTACCGTCTGCGTGAGATGATGGGGCTATCGGGACTTTGAGATTTGTTTTTTACCGTGCCCATGGTCTTCTCTTTACCAAATTACGGTATTGCTTTGCACTGTTGTAACTATATGTTATAATTATGTGGTTTTGTCAGTTTTAGTCTTGGTTTGTCCTGTGTTTCTGTGATATCATTCTGGAGGAACATTGTATCATTTTTTAATGCATGCATTTCTAAATGACAATAAACGAGGACTGAGTGTCCTCATAATCTAAAAAAATCTAAAGTAGTGGCCAGAGGTGAATGCAAATACTGAAGACGCAGCAGCTTGGTACAGTATTCCTGGCTGAGCAGTGTGGTATCAGAACTGAACTCCAGTAACCTCTCTGTGTCTCAGACTGGAGCAGTTTGAGAAGTGGGGAGAGGTGTCCGAGTGAGGGCTGACTGATGTACCCTTTCATCCCACATCACACTTACTGTCTATCACATCGCTGCAAGTTCTGTTTAATTCTCCCAATTTCTTCTGTTTCGCAGAATGTGTTTTTTGAGGTGAGGAGCAGACAGGGGACAACCCTGGTGGGAGCCCCAGCTGGGGGGTGGAGGGGAGGACCACCTGTGTGCCCCCGTCCTGCTGGATGGGAATCCCAGGGAGGTGTAGGAGCACAGAAACATAATTAAAAAGCAGAACCAAAAGGTGGTAATCTCTGGATGACTACCCGAGCCACGTGCAGATTGGCGTAGGGTCAAGAAGGTTAGAGAGTTAAATGTGTTACTCAAGGATTGGAATGGGAGAAGTGGGTTTAAATTCATGGGGAATTGGCACCAGTATTGGGGAAGGAGGGAGCTGTACCAATGGGACAGGCTTCACCTGAACTGTGATGGGACCTGGATCCGAGCGAATCGCATAACCAGGGCTGTGGATAGGACTTTAAAATAAACAGTGGGGTGGGGTGGAGTCCAACAGATTGGAGAAGTATCGATAAAGAAAAAGAGCAAAGTGTGGATAAAGTTAAATAAAGAGCAAAAGATAAAAGTAAGAGTGGAGTAAAGAAAGGTCAAATGCAAAAGACAAAAAGTTTACAAGATTTTAAAAGCACAATGAGTGTAAGGGCAATTCATCTGAATGCCCGTAGTATTCGAAATAAGGTCAGTGAACCTGTGGCACAAATCACTACAAAGGGGTATGACTTATTGGCCATTACAGAAACGTGATTGGGAAGTAAATATCCAAGGATACCTGGTAATATGGAACGACAGGCAGGAAGGTAAGGGAGGTGGGGTAGTGCATGAATTAAAGATGCGATCAGGGCGACAGTGAGAAACAATATAAGATCCAAGGAGTAGAATATTGAATACATCTGGGTGGAGATAATGGGGAAAAATATCTGGTGTGAGTCGTCTATCAGCCATTACAGTACCACAGGCATTAAACAGAGAAATATCTGAAGCATATAAGAAGGGAACAGCGGTTATCGTGGGGGACTTTAACTTGCACATAGATTGGGTAAATCAAGTTGGTCGAGGCAGTCTTGAAGAGGTTTCATAGAATGCATCCGTGATAGCTTTCTTCAACAGCATGTTACTGAACCCACAAGGGAATGTGTTATCTTATGGCTGGTCCTGTGCGATGATGCAGGTAAAATTAGGGATCTTTTAGTTAGGAATCCTCCTAGAAAGAGTGATCACAGTATGACTCAGCTTCTCATACCAATAGAGTAGTGGTCGCCAACCTTTTTAAGCCCAAGATCCCCTACCTCGGCCTTAGTGAAAGGCAAGATCGACCTACTAAATCGTTTAGTCACACACATGCGCACCGGACAGAAAAGACCGGAAGTAAAACCCTGCAACCTGGAAACAACATCTCGTTACAAACAGCTTTCTGTAGCGGGAGTACTGCTATATTACCATTATCTTAATTAGTATTACTTATTTTTATAATGCTCACATTACAACACCTTTAATTCTATGTTTCATTATTTAATTTTATTTCAACACGAAAAATAAATGAATAAAAATTGACTGTTGCACTCAGTGTGATGACTGGGGCTGAATACTTTCTGCTAGTTCCCTGAAATGTGGCTGATAACTACAGACAGCC
This sequence comes from Mobula hypostoma, assembly GCF_963921235.1. NCBI lineage: Eukaryota > Metazoa > Chordata > Chondrichthyes > Myliobatiformes > Myliobatidae > Mobula > Mobula hypostoma. The sequence continues at coordinate 269,573 of NW_026948115.1, read as the reverse complement.
AGTCTGAGACAGTCTGTGAGGTGTTTGTCAGTAAGACAGCTCCTGTACTTAGATTTCATAATTTTCATCTGTGGCAGCACAGCGCCCTCGCAAACCTCCTGACAGACTGAATATTTGACTGGAGAGTTTCCTTTGTTAGACTGAATGTTGAATCTGCCACGTGTTTCAGGTGTTTTGTGTTGGTAAACTGTTACTGAGACACTAGTGTAAGTTTCAGGATAATGACAGCACTGTTTTTTGTTTCCCAATTATTTACATTTGGGGAGTGTTGGAATTTGAACGGGGAGAAGTGTTGTAATGTGAACATTATAAAGATAAGTTAATACAAATTAGGATAATGGTAATATAGCAATACTCCCGCCACGCGGCTACGGAAAGCCGTTTGTAAAGTGAGGTTGTTTCCGCGTTGCGGGGTTTTACTTCCGGTCTTTTCTACCGCGGTGCATGGCGGGGGAGCTATACACATGCGCACTGGGCAGAAAGAACAGAACCAAAACCCCGCGACCCGGAAACAATCTCTCCTTACAGACAGCTTTCAGTAGCCCGAATATTGCTAAATTACCACTAATCAGTATTACTTATGTTTATAATGCTCACATTACCACAGCATTTGTGTATTTATTTATTTTTCATTTTTTTCGGGATCTACTGGGAAAGTCTCAAAGATCGACCGGTCGATGGCGACCACTGAAATAGAGGGTGCAATAATTCGATGGAAAACCAGTGTATTGTGCCTAAACAATGAAGAGGGAGAATTTGGCCAGTACAGACTGGGAATGCAGGCTATATAGTGGGACGGTTGAGGAACAGTGGACTTTCAAAGACATTTTCAAAAAGACATAGAAACATAGAAAATAGGTGCAGGAGTAGGCCATTCGGCCCTTCGAGCCTGCACCGCCATTTATTATGATCATGGCTGATCATCCAACTCAGAGCCCTGTACCAGCCTTTCCTCCATACCCCCTGACCCCTGTAGCCACGAGGGCCGTATCTAACTCCCTCTTAAATATAGCCAATGAACTGGCCTCAACTGTTTCCTGTGGCAGAGAATTCCACAGATTCACCACTCTCTGTGTGAAGAAGTTTTTCCTCATCTCCGTCCTAAAAGGTTTCCCCTTTATCCTTAAACTGTGACCCCTCGTTCCGGACTTCCCCAACATCGGGAACAATCTTCCTGCATCTAGCCTGTCCAATCCCTTTAGGATTTTATATGTTTCAATAAGATTCCCCCTTAATCTTCTAAATTCCAACGAGTACAAGCCCAGTTCATCCAGTCTTTCTTCATATGAAAGTCCCGCCATCCCAGGAATCAATCTGGTGAACCTTCTTTGTACTCCCTCTATGGCAAGGATGTCGTTCCTCAGATTAGGGGACCAAAACTGCACACAATACTCCAGGTGTGGTCTCACCAAGGCCTTGTACAACTGCAGTAGTACCTCCCTGCTTCTGTACTCGAATCCTCTCGCTATAAATGCCAGCATACCATTCACCTTTTTCACCACCTGCTGTACCTGCATGCCCACTTTCAATGACTGGTGTACAATGACACCCGGGTCTCGTTGCACCTCCCCTTTTCCTAATCGGCCACCATCAGATAATAATCTGTTTTCCTGTTCTTGCCACCAAAGTGGATAACCTCACATTTATCCACATTAAATTGCATCTGCCATGAATTTGCCCACTCATCTAACCTATCCAAATCACCCTGCATCCTCTTAGCATCCTCCTCACAGCTAACACTGCCACCCAGCTTCGTGTCATCCGCAAACTTGGAGATGCTGCATTTAATTCCCTCATCCAAGTCATTAATATATATTGTAAACAACTGGGGTCCCAGCACTGAGCCTTGCGGTACCCCACTAGTCACTGCCTGCCATTCTGAAAAGGTCCCGTTTATTCCCACTCTTTGCTTCCTGTCTGCCAACCAATTCTCTATCCACATCAATACCTTACCCCCAGTACCATGTGCTTTAAGTTTGCACACTAATCTCCTGTGTGGGACCTTGTCAAAAGCCTTTTGAAAATCCAAATATACCACATCCACTGGTTCTCCCCTATCCACTCTACTAGTTACATCCTCAAAAAGTTCTATGAGATTTGTCAGACATGATTTTCCTTTCACAAATCCATGCTGACTTTGTCCGATGATTTCACCACTTTCCAAATGTGCTGTTATCACATCTTTGATAACTGACTCCAGCAGTTTCCCCACCACTGACGTTAGGCTAACCGGCCTATAATTCCCCGGTTTCTCTCTCCCTCCTTTTTTAAAAAGTGGGGTTACATTAGCCACCCTCCAATCCTCAGGAACTAGTCCAGAATCTAACGAGTTTTGAAAAATTATCACTAATGCATCCACTATTTCTTGAGCTACTTCCTTAAGCACTCTGGGATGCAGACCATCTGGCCCTGGGGATTCATCTGCCTTCAATCCCTTCAATTTACCTAACACCACTTCCCTACTAACATGTATGGAACGTATAGAGGCAGGAAAGTTGTTTCCACTGATAAGTGAGACTAGAACTAGGGGATAAACTCAAGATTTGGGAGAGATTTAGGATGGAGATGCAACCACTGCTTTCTCCAGAGGGTGGTGAATCTGTGGAATTCTCTGCCTGATGAAACAGTGGAGGCTACCTCAGTAAGTATATTTAAGACAAGGACAGATAGATTTTTTGCACAGTAGGGGAACTAAGGGTTCTGGGTAAAAGGCAGGTTGGTGGAGATGAGTCCATGGTCAGATCAGGCATGATCTTATTCAATGGTGGAGCAGGCTTGACGGCCAGATGTCCGACTCCTGCTCCTTCTTATGTTCTGAAGTATTACACACCGGCTGAGGGCAGGGGGAGGAAAGGTCACACACGGGCAGTTTGGGAGGAGGGTTCACACACAGGGCAGTGAGGAATGGGGTGTCACACTCACGGCCGAAAGTCCGAAATGCAGAGGGACTTGGAAGTGCTCGTGCAGGCTTCCGTAAAGGTCAATTTGCAAGGAGAGATGGTGATGAGGAAGGCAAATGCAGGGTCGTCCATATTTGAAACCTGCCCATGGCAAATGTGTCTGAAACTAGAGAGATGGGGTTCAGGAAATGGTGGAGAGGTTTAGAGGGGATCTGAGGAAGAATGTTCACACGGAGGGTAGAGAGTTTGGAACCTGGAACATACTACCTGGGGGATGGTGGAGGGACAGACTCACAATGTTTAGGAAATACCTTGAGAAGCACTTGAATAACCAAGACAGAGAAGGTTATGGACCAGGTGACAGTGAATGGGAATAATGTGGATTGGTCATTAATGATTAGGACAGACATAGTGGTCTGGAGAGTCTGTTTCTAGGCTTAAAGACCGTGTCAGTGTCCTGCAGAGTCGGGATATTGCACACTTTGATCAGAAACTCTGGCCCCAAAGTAAACAAAGAAAATCGTGAAGGTGTGAGGAGTGTGGTGTGTATAAAAGGTGGGAAGACGTGGTTACAAGGCCTGAGAGCAGAGAGACAGGGGGTAACATTTATGGAACAGATGTAGAACCCACACCAGTTATACATTCCACCTGGGGTGAAAATACAGGAGGAAAGGCAATTCAGTTACAGCCACAGGAGAAGCTACGGATAACGTTGGATCCATGGAGGAGTGGTGTAAGACTGCCAGGTAATGTGACAAACCTGACCCTCGGGCACATGTCAATCCCACCACACACACACACACTGTTCCAGAAGCAGAAACAGGGGATCAGAGTAATATTGAAGGGAGAATAACACTGGACTGTAGAAGCTTTGATAACACGGAACAGAAACAGGCTGAGTGAAGGAACCCCATGATTAGAAATAGGACAACTTGTGAGATGAGTGAGGAATATTTCTTAACGTAATTTATCATTGTTTTTCTGTATTGCACAGTGCTAGTCAAAAAAAGTTCAAAATAAATGTATTATCAAATACAACCCCGAGATTCATTTACTTGCCGGGATTCACAGTGAATCTAAAAAACACAATAGAGTCAATGAAAGACTGTATCAACAAGACAGACTAACAACGAATGTGCAAAGGAACACAGGCTGAGAAAATACTAAATTAATATCAGAATCAAGTTTAATATCACTACCGTGAAATTTGTTGTTTTGCAATGGCAACACAATTATAAACACTGTAAATTACAGTGAATATATTTTTTAAAAGGTAACTTAAACAAGTAGCCCAATCAGCAGCAGGAAGAGGCCACAGCGACGAGATTTCTCACAGGTCAGTGACGCTTGTTTAAAAGTACAGAAGGGACAAGCGGGGCGACCATTGTTGGGAGTAGGCCAGTGGTGAGAGTAGGAGTGTCAAGCTTTGGTTCAAATGAGGCTTCGGCTTTAAAGAGATTTTGGCTCCGGGTTAGATTTTGTTAAAAGTTCCCTTTTGGTTTCTCTTACTGTACCTGGTGTAGTAAACGGCTGTTATATATTCTTCATGCCGGATGCTGGAGTCCAGGGAGACCCAGAGTCTCCCAGGGAACTACATCTGTGTGAAGAGCATCCGGCTGCAGCTCCTTGAAGACCGTGTTAGGGATCTGGAGCAGCAGCTGGGTGACCTTCAGCTTGTACAGGAGAGTGAGGAGATAATCGATCAGAGTTACAGGGAAGTAGCCACACCGAAGATGCAGGAGGCGAGTAGCTGGGTGATCATCAGGATAAATGGAAATGTGAATGGGCAGTTAGCACAGAGCAGCCCTGTGGCCATTCCCCTCAATAATCAGTATACTGTTTTGGATACTGTTGTGGGGGGTGACCCCCCCAGGTGAATGCCACGGAGACTGGGTTACCAGCACTGAGCATATGTCCATGGTGCAGATGGGAAAGAGGGAGAAGAGGGGAGCGGTAGTGATAGGGGACTCAATAGTCAGGGGACAGGCAGGAGATTCTGTGGATGTAAACGGGACACCGGGATGTGTTATGTTGCCTCCCTGGTGCCAGGGTCAGGGACGTCTCAGATCACATCTACAATATTTTGGAAAGAGAGGGAGTGCAGCCAGATGTCTTGGTACATATCGGTACCAATGGCATTAGAAGGAAAAACTGAGAAGCCCTGAAGAGAGAATTTAGAGAGCTGGCAGAGAACTGAAGCAGGATCTCCAGGGTAGTAGTTTCTGGATTGCTGCCTGTGCCACGCACCAGTGAGGGTAGAAACAGGAAAATTTGACAAATTAATGTGTGGCTGAGGTTGCACGTTGTATCGGAGGGATAGGAAGGTAGGCAGAGGGGGTGACGTGGCTCTGCTAGTAAAAAAATGAGGCTGGAGAAATAACAACAGGGGACAAGGAGATGGCAGATGAACTAAATGAGCGTTTTGCATCTGTCTTCACTGTGGCAGACACTAGAAGTGTGCCAGATGTTGAAGAGTGTGAGGGATGAGGAGCGAGTGCAGTTACTATTACAAGCGAGAAGGTGTTCAAAAAAGCTGAAAGCTACACAAGTCACCCAGACCCAATAAACTGCACCCTAGGGTTCTGAAAGAGGTAGCGGTAGAGATTGTGGAGGCATTAGTAATGAGCTTTCAAAAATAATTGAACTCTGCCATAGTGCCAGAGGACTGGAAAATTGCAAACGTCACTCCACTCTTTAAAGAGGGAGGCAGCAGAAAGCAAATTATAGACCAGTTAGCCTGACCTCAGTGGCTGGTAAGATGTTGGAGTCAATTGTTAATAGTAGTCATACTTTATTGATCCTGGGAGAAATTGGTTTTTGTTACAGTTGCATCTTAAATAATAAATAGTAATAGAACCATAAATAGTTAAATAGTAATATGTAAATTATGCCAGTAAAAGGATGAGGTTATGGAATATTTGGGGACACAGGGCAAGATAGGACAAAGTCAGCATGGTTTCCTTGAGGGAACATCTTGCCTGATGAACCTATTGGAATTGGTTGAGGAGATTACAAGTAGGATAGATAAATGGGGATGTAGTGGATGTTGTATTATTTGGACTTTCAGAAGGTCTTTGACAAGGTCCCAGAAATGAGGCTCTTACCAAGTGAAGAGCCTATGGTATTACAGGAAAGTCACTGGCATGGTTAGAGCATTGGCTGATTGGTAGGAGGCAGCGAGTGGGAATAAAAGGATCATTGTCTGGTTGGCTGCCAGTGACTAGCGGTGTTCCACAGCGGTCAGTGTTGGAACCACTTCTCTTCATGCTGTATTTCAATGATTTAGATGATGGAATAGATGGCTTTGCTGTCAAGTTTGCAGATGACATGAAGATTGGTGGAGGGGCAGGTAGTGTTGAGGAAACAGGTAGGCTGCAGAATGACTTAGTCAGATTAGAAGAATGGGTAAGAGAGTGGCAAATGAAATATAATGTTGGAAAGTGCATGGTCATGCACTTTGGTAATGGAAATAAATGTGCAGACTATTTTCTAGATGGGGAGAAAATCCAAAAATCTGAGATGCAAAGGGAATTAGGAGTCCTTGTGCAGAACACCCTGAAGGTTAATTTGCAGGTTGAGTCAGTGGTGAGGAAGGCAAATGCAATGTTAGCATTCATTTCGAAAGGTCTGGAATACAAGAGAAGGGACGTGATGCTGGGGCTTTCTCAGGCACTGGTGAGGCCTCACCTCGAGTATTGTGAATAGTTCTGGGCTCCTCATCTAAGAAAATATGTGCTGGCATTGGAGAGGGTCCAGAGGAGATTCACAAGGATGATTCTGGCAATGAAAGGGTTATCATACGAGGAACGTTTGATAGCACTGGGTCTGTACTCTGCAATTTAGAAGGATGAGGGGGGACCTGATTGAAATCTTGTTGAAAAGCCTCGATAGGGGCCGGCTGGTGACACAATGACATCAGTGCCGGACCTGGGAGTGGAGGTTCCCGAGTTCGAAACTAGTCAGGTCCGCCCCCGAGCACGCTTTCCATCCGTGCTGGGTGGAGTGTCGAGACCGTGTAAAACAAAGGGAAAATACTGTGAAAATATCTGTGAGGAGTGGTGCTCCACAGTCTCTCTCTCTCTCGCTCTGCACCTTGGAAAAAAATCATGAAAAATCCATCATCACAGACACGTACACGCATAGATCCACGCCAAAAAAAAAGAAAAACCTAGACAGAGTAGTGTGGAAGGATGTTTCCCATGGTGGGGGAGTGTAGGACAAGAGGGCACAGCCTCAGGTTAGAGGGGTGCCCATTAAAACAGAGGTACAGAGATTTCTTTAGCCAAAGGGTGGTGAATTTGTGGAATTTATTACCACAGGCAGCTGTGGAGACCAGGTCATTGGGTGTATTTAAGGCAGAGCTGGACAGATTTTTGATTGGACACGGCATCAAAGGTTATGGGGAGAAAGCTAGGGGGAAGGCTGAGGAAAAGAAAAAGGGATCAGCCATGATCTAAAGGCAGAGCAGAGTTGATGGGCCAAATGGCCTAATTCTGTTCCTGAGTCTTACTGTCTTATGAAAACCTGTTATTTATTGCCCCTGGTTAAAGAGCCTGATGGTTGAGGGGTGATAACTGTTACTAAACCTGGTGGTGAGAGTCCTGAGGCTCCTGTACCTTCTTCCTGATGGCAGCAGCAGGAACAGAGCACGGTCTGGATGGAGCCACAAAACAACAAATTTCACAACATTGTCACTGATATTAGACCTGATTCGGAATGATGGTGCAATTACATTAAACCTTGGCTTCCAACTTCACAGAAGGTAACTGGGAGCATCTCGGAAACATAGTCACCACTGTACCAGACCCCGTTTTACTGGTCCTTGCCAGATCTCTCCCTGGTCACTGTTGCTTCAACAGAAACCTCTCCTCATGTCTTCTCCCACACCCTCCCACAAATGCAGATTCTCCTTAAATCCGTAATACACATCATTCCCACTTTGTCCAGAGTCCTAGTGGCTGCATCCTTCAAATCCCAATGTTCCCATCACCACAAACACTGCCAGACAGGGAGATGGAGTAAACATCGATTTTATTTGGATTCAGTATTAAAAAGCCTGGACAATGAAGCACAAATGAACCCTTCCCTCCCTCCCTCCCTCCCCACACCAGCATTAAATCACGTTTCCAGATCTCTCTGTAATCATTCCCACAGCCCATGGTTTAAGTCTCACTTTAACTCCAGGACCTGCCATCCACTCCCCTCCCATCCCACAGGGGCCAGAAGCCACTCTCGGTCAACAGTCAAATTGACTGAATGAGCAAATCTGATCACCCAACTGTGAGTCTCCAGATGCTGACCAGGACTGAGCTGTGGGTCAGAGATGTTCCCCACTAAGCTCCTTCACTTCATCCCAGACACATTAAAATGACTCAGCTTTCTTTGAAAAGCAACATTACAGCCCGTCTCCTGCAGTGAATCAGCAAATTATCAGTATTCCCAAGCACAAAGATCAAAGCATAAATCATAGTTTTCCCCGGAGAATATCTTGTTAATCACCCAGAGTCCCAGGATTACACTCTGTTCCCATAGATTTCTTCATCAATATCCTGCTGGGAACTGAATTTCCTGCAGAGGGGGAGAGGGGCGAGGAGAGATGGTTATAGAGTGAGGCATCAGCAGTAAACCTCCCCAACACTGACAATGAAACCGACTAAAACCACCCCCCCCCCAACACTGGGAATAATGTTCAGTGATTCCAATTCCCAATAAACAGTACAACATAATCTATACATTCAACCCATTCCCCACCACATCACAACCGTAACACATCCCACAAAATCCATCTCCCCCCACCACCACAAATCACCCACAACACCCCCATACCCCAAACTCTGCCTAGCCCTCCCTCACCCCCACCTCAAAACACTGGGCAACCCTGGGAAAGCAGCAATTCCAATGAGAAACCATGAAAACTGGGCACTGGATCCCTGGAATGGAACGCAGCAGGAGGCCATTCCCAGGGTGAGGTGCTGTGGGGACTGGTTACAGCCCATCCCACAGTTCTGGTTCCGGATCGGGGTTTCTCAGTGCCCAGACTGGGCTGTAATGACCAGCTCCAGCTCCAGTGACAAGAGCTGGGAAGCCCAGCATTGACCAGAGCCCAACACGGTTCCTACCTCAGGCCATGGCAGAGGAGTTGGAGGAGGATTCTCCTTTGTCAGAAGCTGTGAATGGAAGGACAGGCAGGGAAATATTTACTACCAATGCAGTGCAGACACGGAGAAACAAAGACAGCCACATGCACACCATACACCACTGCACAAACACAGGTATATACAGATAATCACACACACCGACAAATTCTTACACAAAGGTGTTGTACACACAGACACAGAGACACACACACGCACAGAACCCCTGTTCTGTTGTTGAGACCCAGTGAACATGAACAGTGTCACACAACCATCCAGCTGTGATTTACAGTGAACTTACTTTTGGTGGGATTGTAGCCCTTGTTCCCTGCTGAAAAACAGCCTGCTGTAAAACACAGAGACAGTCAGTGAGAACAGTCCCACATCCCCAGCATATAACCAGATAGATTCATCTCCTGCCCAGTGAGCTCTGAATTCCAATCAAACAGAACTCAAGGTACAAGTTGTGAAAGGAGACACATCCAACAGGATCACCAGGTGCCCCAACTCATTGCAAGGCCATGAGACAGAACAAAGCTGGAGTGTGACAGAGTGGTCAATGGGAGGTTTGGAGTGACCATTTACTCTAATACTGACCCTGACCCTGGTCAGGTTCACCAGGTATGGATGCACACAGTAATGAGAGGCTCAGGTGGGGCAGGTAGGAGGAACTGATTTCCCGGAGCAGAGGAGACCAAGATCAGAATCTGTCAGTGAGGAGAAAGATCACTGGAAGTGACCAGAGGAAAGAATATTTCACACACCCTGCCCCAGAAGATGGCTGGAATCAAACACACTGACGGAGCAGTGAAGACAGACTCTCACAACATTGAAGATAGATCTAGACAGGCATCTGAATCACCAAGGTAGAGAGGGCAAGGAAATGGGATCAGAGTGTGCAAGTATGTGATCAGCAATGGTAGGTCGTGTCCAAGGGACTAATTCCACAGTCTGACCCAACGACTCTCGAACTGGGGAATTGTGACCGTTACTCTATAAGATGATCAGAGGTTTAGATAACATGGACAACCAGCTTTGGCTTTAAGCAGGAAAGAAACGTCTAATACCAAAGAACATCCTTGTGAGGTTGATTGAAAGAAAGTACAGAGGGTGAATGTCAGGGGCGTGAGTGGAACACCGCTGGGGGTGGTGTCGAGGTTGACACATTACCGACAGTTAAGAAGAGGAAACTGTTCTCATGGGAGAAGGAAAAGAGGTGGGGAATGGTGGGGTTGAAGACAGGCAGCGTTGAATGTGGGCACCTTGGGTGTAGAAACACAAGGGTGCTGGGTTGGGATTTGCTGAGGAATGCCAGGAGGACACACACTGCCCAAGCCCCCTTCCCCAGGGGAATAGTCCAACTCCCTCCAGTCCTACCTTTCTTTTTGTAGGCAATACCAACAGCGATGACCACCACCAGGATCACCAGGACCACAACTATAGCGATGATCAAGATCGGGATGGAGTTGGGCTTCAGATCTATTGGTGATTCAGAGAAACAGTCACATCAGTGACAGAGACAGAGATAACCCCGATTCTCCTTCACCAACCCCACCCACAGCCCCCCACCCTGTCTCAGAAACACGGATTCCTCCCTTTGCCCAACCCTGGGCCTGTGGTCAACAGTGACCCCTCACTGTGCTCTTGGACCAGAGGTCAACAGTGTCCCAGCCCTGGGCCTGTGGTCAGCCAAGCCCCCTCACTTTCACTGCCCGTGTACCGCCCCACTGGTGAGCGTCTCTTACCCAGGAACAGGACGAGGGGCTCAGGGAGACCCCGGTGTTCCACCCGACAGGAGAACTCTGCTGTGTCCGTGGGCTCCACCCGCACCGTCCTGGTCAGCTGGTAGCTGTTGTCGTGATTGGGGAGGATCCCGTGGGAATGGGTCTCCCCCAGGATCCGTCCGTCCCGCAGAATAGTCACGTCGATGGACTGAGGGTAGAAGCCAGTGGCCACACAGGAGAGGTGGCGGCCATCCTTGGAGGCGGTGAACGAGACTTTGGGGGGATCTGGGGTGGGGGAGAAAGAGGCAGTGAGTGGGGGCAAGAAGTGGAGTAGGGTGATAGGAGAGGGTGAAGGCACAGAGGGAGTGGAGATGGAGGGGGGGAGAGGAGACGGAGGGGAGGGGAGGGGAGGGGTAGAGAGGAGACGGAGGGGAGAAGGGAGAGAGGAGACGGAGGGGAGGGGAGGGGGGAGAGAGAGGAGACGGAGGGGAGGGGAGGGGGGAGAGAGGAGACGGAGGGGAGGGGAGAAGGGAGAGAGGAGACGGAGGGAAGGGGAGGGGGGAGAGTGAGGAGACGGAGGGGAGGCGGGGGAGAGAGGAGACGGTGGGGAGAGGGGAGAGAGGAGGCGAGGGGGGAGGGGGGAGAGAGGAGACGGAGAGGGGGAGGGTGGAGAGAGGAGACGGTGGAGAGGGGAGGGTGGAGAGAGGGGAGGGTAGAGAGAGGAGATGGAGGGGAGGGGAGGGGGAGAGAGGAGACGGAGAGGAGGCGGGGAGAGAGGAGACGGAGGGGAGGGGAGGAGGAGAGAGGAGACGGAGTGGAGGGGAGGGGGGAGAGAAGAGGCGGAGGGGAGGTGGGGAGAGAGGAGACGGAGGGGAGGGGAGTGTGTAGAGAGGAGACGGAGTGGATGGGAGGGTGGAGAGAGGAGACGGAGGGGGAGAGAGAGAAGACGGAGGGGAGGGGAGGGTGGAGAGAGGAGTCGGCGGGGAGGGGAGGGTGGAGAGAGGAGATGGAGGGGAGGGGAGGGGGGAGAGAGGAGACGGAGAGAGGGGAGGGTGGAGAGAGGAGACGGAGGGGAGGGGGAGAGAGGAGACGGAGGGGAGGGGAGGGAGGAGAGAGGAGACGGAGGGGAGGGGAGGGAGGAGAGAGGAGATGGAGGGGAGGGGAGGGAGGAGAGAGGAGAGGGAGGGGAGGGGAGGGGGGAGAGAGGAGACGGAGGGGAGCGGAGGGGGGAGAGAGGAAACGGAGGGGGGGTGGAGAGAGGAGACGAGGATGCGGAGGGGAGGGCAGGGGAGGGGGGAGAGGAGGCGGAGGGTGGAGAGAGGAGACGGAGAGAGGAGACAGAGGGGAGGGTGGAGAGAGGAGACGGAGTGGAGGGGAGGGGGGAGAGAGGAGACGGAGGGGAGGGGAGGGGGAGAGAGGAGACGGAGGGGAGGAGAGGGGGAAGAGAGGAGGCGGAGGGGAGGTGGGGAGAGAGGAGGAGGAGGGGAGGTAGGGAGAGAGGAGGCGGAGGGGAGGGTGGAGAGAGGAGACGGAGCGGAGGTGAGGGTGGAGAGAGGAGACGGAGGGAGAGAGAGAGGAGACGGAGGGGAGGGGAGGGTGGAGAGAGGAGGGAGGGGAGGGGAGGGAGGAGAGAGGAGACGGAGAGGAGGCGGGGGAGAGAGGAGACTGTGGGGAGAGGGGAGAGAGGAGCAGGAGGGGGGAGAGAGGAGGCGGAGGGGGAGAGAAGAGGCGGCGGGGAGGGGAAGGGGAGAGAGGAGACGGGGGAGGGTGGAGAGAGGAGACGGAGGGGTGGGGAGGGTGGAGAGAGGAGGCGGAGGGGAGGAGAGGGGGGAGAGGAGGTGGAGGGGAGAGGGGAGAGAGGAGGAGGAGGGGGGAGAGAGGAGACGGAGAGAGGGGAGGGGGAGAGAGGAGTCGGCGGGGAGGGGTGGGTGGAGAGAGGAGACGGAGGGGAGGGGAGTGGGGAGAGAGGAGACGGAGGCGAGTGGAGGGAGGAGAGAGGAGACGGAGAGAGGGGAGGGAGGAGAGAGGAGACGGATAGAGGGGAGGGGGGAGAGAGGAGACGGAGAGAGGGGAGGGGGGAGAGAGGAGACGGAGGGGAGGGGAGGGGGGAGAGAGGAGACGGAGGGGAGGAGAGAAGGGAGAGAGGAGACGGAGGGGGAGAGAGGAGGTGGAGGGGAGGGGAGGGGGAGAGAGGAGGTGGAGGGGAGGGGAGGGGGAGAGAGGAGACGGAGGGGAGGGGAGGGGGGAGAGAGGAGACGGAGAGAGGGGAAGGGGAGAGAGGAGACGGAGGGGAGGGTGGAGTGAGGAGACGGAGGGGAGGGGGGAGAGGAGACGGAGGGGAGGGGGGAGAGGAGACGGAGGGGAGGGTGGAGAGAGGAGACGGAGGGGAGGGTGGAGTGAGGAGACATAGGGGAGGGTGGAGTGAGGAGACGGAGGAGAGGGGGAAGAGGAGACGGAGGGGAGGGTGGAGTGAGGAGACGGAGCGGAGGGGAGGGGGGAGAGAGCAGACGGAGGGGAGGGGTAGAGAGGAGACGGAGGGGAGGAGAGGGGGAAGAGAGGAGGCGGAGGGGAGGTGGGGAGAGAGGAGGAGGATGGGAGGTAGGGAGAGAGGAGGCGGAGGGGAGGGTGGAGAGAGGAGACGGAGCGGAGGTGAGGGTGGAGAGAGGAGACGGAGGGAGAGAGAGAGGAGACGGAGGGGAGGGGAGGGTGGAGAGAGGAGGGAGGGGAGGGGAGGGAGGAGAGAGGAGACGGAGAGGAGGCGGGGGAGAGAGGAGACTGTGGGGAGAGGGGAGAGAGGAGCAGGAGGGGGGAGAGAGGAGGCGGAGGGGGAGAGAAGAGGCGGCGGGGAGGGGAAGGGGAGAGAGGAGACGGGGAGGGTGGAGAGAGGAGACGGAGGGGTGGGGAGGGTGGAGAGAGGAGGCGGAGGGGAGGAGAGGGGGGAGAGGAGGTGGAGGGGAGAGGGGAGAGAGGAGGAGGAGGGGGGAGAGAGGAGACGGAGAGAGGGGAGGGGGGAGAGAGGAGACGGAGAGAGGGGAGGGGGGAGAGAGGAGACGGAGGGGAGGGGAGGGGGGAGAGAGGAGACGGAGGGGAGGAGAGAAGGGAGAGAGGAGACGGAGGGGGAGAGAGGAGGCGGAGGGGAGGGGAGGGGGGAGAGAAGAGACGGAGAGAGGGGAAGGGGGAGAGAGGAGACGGAGGGGAGGGTGGAGTGAGGAGACGGAGGGGAGGGGGGAGAGGAGACGGAGGGGAGGGGGGAGAGGAGACGGAGGGGAGGGTGGAGAGAGGAGACGGAGGGGAGGGTGGAGTGAGGAGACAGGGGAGGGTGGAGTGAGGAGACATAGGGGAGGGTGGAGTGAGGAGACGGAGGAGAGGGGGAAGAGGAGACGGAGGGGAGGGTGGAGTGAGGAGACGGAGTGGAGGGGAGGGGGGAGAGAGGAGACGGAGGGGAGGGGAGGGGTAGAGAGGAGACGGAGGGGAGGGGAGGGGGAAGAGAGGAGGCGGAGGGGAGGTGGGGAGAGAGGAGGAGGATGGGAGGTAGGGAGAGAGGAGGCGGAGGGGAGGGTGGAGAGAGGAGACGGAGCGGAGGTGAGGGTGGAGAGAGGAGACGGAGGGAGAGAGAGAGGAGACGGAGGGGAGGGGAGGGTGGAGAGAGGAGGGAGGGGAGGGGAGGGAGGAGAGAGGAGACGGAGAGGAGGCGGGGGAGAGGAGACTGTGGGGAGAGGGGAGAGAGGGGGCGGAGGGGGAGAGAAGAGGCGGCGGGGAGGGGAAGGGGAGAGAGGAGACGGGGGAGGGTGGAGAGAGGAGACGGAGGGGTGGGGAGGGTGGAGAGAGGAGGCGGAGGGGAGGAGAGGGGGGAGAGGAGGTGGAGGGGAGAGGGGAGAGAGTAGGAGGAGGGGGGAGAGAGGAGACGGAGAGAGGGGAGGTGGGAGAGAGGAGTCGGCGGGGAGGGGTGGGTGGAGAGAGGAGACGGAGGGGAGGGTGGAGTGAGGGGACGGAGGGGAGGGTGGAGTGAGGGGACGGAGCGGAGGGTGGAGAGAGGAGACGGAGGGGAGGGTGGAGTGAAGAGACGGAGGGGAGGGTGGAGTGAGGAGACGGAGGGGAGGGGGGAGAGGAGACGGAGGAGAAGGTGGAGTGAGGAGACGGAGGGGAGGGTGGAGTGAGGAGACGGAGGAGAGGGTGGAGTGAGGGGACGGAGGGGAGGGTGGAGTGAGGGGACGGAGGGGAGGGTGGAGTGAGGAGACGGAGGGGAGGGTGGAGTGAGGGGACGGAGGAGGAGGGGGGAGAGAGGAGACGGAGAGAGGGGAGGGGGGAGAGAGGAGACGGAGAGAGGGGAGGGGGGAGAGAGGAGACGGAGGGGAGGGGAGGGTGGAGTGAGGGGACGGAGGGGAGGGGAGGGTGGAGTGAGGGGACGGAGGGGAGGGTGGATTGAGGAGACGGAAGGGAGGGTGGAGTGAGGAGACGGAGGGGAGGGGGGAGTGAGGAGACGGAGGGGAGGGTGGAGTGAGGAGACGGAGGTGAGGGTGGTGTGAGGAGACGGAGGAGAGGGTGGAGTGAGGAGACGGAGGGGAGTGGGGAGAGGAGACGGAGGGGAGGGTGGAGTGAGGAGACGGAGGGGAGGGTGGAGTGAGGTGACGGAGAGGAGGGTGGAGAGAGGAGACGGAGAGGAGGGTGGAGTGAGGAGACGGAGGGGAGGGTGGAGAGGAGACGGAGGGGAGGGTGGAGTGAGGAGACGGAGGGGAGGGTGGAGTGAGGAGACGGAGGGGAGGGTGGAGCGAGGAGACGGAAGGGTGGAGCGAGGGGACGGAGGGGAGGGTGGAGCGAGGGGACGGAGGGGAGGGTGGAGAGGAGATGGAGGGGAGGGTGGAGTGAGGGGACGGAGGGGAGGGTGGAGTGAGGGGACGGAGGGGAGGGTGGAGTGAGGAGACGGAGGGGAGGGTGGAGAGGAGACGGAGGAGAGGGTGGAGTGAGGGGACGGAGGAGAGGGTGGGGTGAGGAGACGGAGGGCAGGGTGGGGTGAGGAGACGGAGGGGAGGGTGGGGTGAGGAGACGGAGGGGAGGGTGGGGTGAGGAGACGGAGGGGAGTGAGGAGACGGAGGGGAGGGTGGGGTGAGGAGACGGAGGGGAGGGTGGAGTGAGGAGACGGAGGGGAGGGTGGAGTGAGGAGACGGAGGGGAGGGTGGAGTGAGGAGACGGAGGGGAGGGTGGGGTGAGGAGACGGAGGGGAGGGTGGAGTGAGGAGACGGAGGGGAGGGTGGAGAGGAGACGGAGGAGAGGGTGGAGTGAGGGGACGGAGGGGAGTGAGGAGACGGAGGGGAGGGTGGGGTGAGGAGACGGAGGGGAGGGTGGGGTGAGGAGACGGAGGGGAGGGTGGGGTGAGGAGACGGAGGGGAGGGTGGGGTGAGAAGACGGAGTGGAGTGAGGAGACGGAGGGGAGGGTGGGGTGAGGAGACGGAGGGGAGGGTGGGGTGAGGAGACGGAGGGGAGGGTGGAGCGAGGAGACGGATGGAGCGAGGAGACGGAGGGGAGGGTGGGGCGAGGAGACAGAGGAGGGTGGGGCGAGGAGACGGAGGGGAGGGTGGGGCGAGGAGACGGAGTGGAGTGAGGAGACGGAGGGGAGGGTGGGGTGAGGAGACAGAGTGGAGTGAGGAGACGGAGGGGAGGGTGGGGTGAGGAGACGGAGGGGAGGGTGGGGTGAGGAGACGGAGGGGAGGGTGGGGCGAGGAGACGGAGGAGGGTGGGGCGAGGAGACGGAGGGGAGGGTGGGGCGAGGAGACGGAGTGGAGTGAGGAGACGGAGGGGAGGGTGGGGTGAGGAGACAGAGTGGAGTGAGGAGACGGAGGGGAGGGTGGGGTGAGGAGACGGAGGGGAGGGTGGGGTGAGGAGACGGAGGGGAGGGTGGGGCGAGGAGACGGAGTGGAGTGAGGAGACGGAGGGGAGGGTGGAGTGAGGAGACGGAGGGGAGGGTGGGGTGAGGAGACGGAGGGGAGGGTGGGGTGAGGAGACGGAGGGGAGGGTGGGGTGAGGAGACGGAGGGGAGGGGGGAGAGGAGACGGAGGGGAGGGTGGGGTGAGGAGACGGAGGGGAGGGTGGAGTGAGGAGACGGAGGGGAGGGTGGGGTGAGGAGACGGAGGGGAGGGGGGAGAGGAGACGGAGGGGAGGGTGGGGTGAGGAGACGGAGGGGAGGGGGGAGAGGAGACGGAGGGGAGGGTGGAGTGAGGAGACGGAGGGGAGGGTGGGGTGAGGAGACGGAGGGGAGGGTGGGGTGAGGAGACGGAGGGGTGGAGTGAGGAGACGGAGGGGAGGGTGGAGTGAGGAGACGGAGGGGAGGGTGGAGTGAGGAGACGGAGGGGAGGGTGGGGTGAGGAGACGGAGGGGAGGGTGGAGTGAGGAGACGGAGGGGAGGGTGGGGTGAGGAGACGGAGGGGAGGGGGGAGAGGAGACGGAGGGGAGGGTGGGGTGAGGAGACGGAGGGGTGGAGTGAGGAGACGGAGGGGAGGGTGGAGTGAGGAGACGGAGGGGAGGGTGGAGTGAGGAGACGGAGGGGAGGGTGGAGTGAGGAGACGGAGGGGAGGGTGGGGTGAGGAGACGGAGGGGAGGGTGGGGTGAGGAGACGGAGGGGAGGGTGGGGTGAGGAGACGGAGGGGAGGGTGGAGTGAGGAGACGGAGGGGAGGGTGGGGTGAGGAGACGGAGGGGAGGGTGGGGTGAGGAGACGGAGGGGAGGGGGGAGAGGAGACGGAGGGGAGGGGGGAGAGGAGACGGAGGGGAGGGGGAGAGGAGACGGAGGGGAGGGTGGAGTGAGGAGACGGAGGGGAGGGTGGAGTGAGGAGACGGAGGGGAGGGTGGGGTGAGGAGACGGAGGGGAGGGTGGGGTGAGGAGACGGAGGGGAGGGGGGAGAGGAGACGGAGGGGAGGGGGGAGAGGAGACGGAGGGGAGGGGGGAGAGGAGACGGAGGGGAGGGTGGAGTGAGGAGACGGAGGGGAGGGGGAGAGGAGACGGAGGGGAAGGGGAGAGGAGACGGAGGGGAGGGGGGAGAGGAGACGGAGGGGAGGGGGGAGAGGAGACAGAGGGGAGGGGGGAGAGAAGACGGAGGGGAGGGGGAGAGAAGACGGAGGGGAGGGGGGAGAGAAGACGGAGGGGAGGGGGGAGAGGAGACGGAGGGAGGGTGGGGTGAGGAGACGGAGGGGAGGGTGGAGTGAGGAGACGGAGAGGAGGGTGGTGTGAGGAGACGGAGGGGAGGGTGGAGTGAGGAGACGGAGGGGAGGGTGGGGTGAGGAGACGGAGGGGAGGGTGGGGTGAGGAGACGGAGGGGAGGGTGGGGTGAGGAGACGGAGGGGAGGGGGGAGAGGAGACGGAGGGGAGGGGGGAGAGGAGACGGAGGGGAGGGGGGAGAGGAGACGGAGGGGAGGGGGGAGTGAGGAGACGGAGGGGAGGGTGGGGAGAGGAGACGGAGGGGAGGGGGGAGAGGAGACGGAGGGGAGGGTGGAGTGAGGAGACGGAGGGGAGGGTGGAGTGAGGAGACGGAGGGGAGGGGGAGAGGAGACGGAGGGGAGGGGGAGAGGAGACGGAGGGGAGGGGGAGAGGAGACGGAGGGAGGGTGGGGTGAGGAGACGGAGGGGAGGGTGGGGTGAGGAGACGGAGGGGAGGGTGGAGTGAGGAGACGGAGGGGAGGGTGGAGTGAGGAGACGGAGGGGAGGGTGGAGTGAGGAGACGGAGGGGAGGGTGGGGTGAGGAGACGGAGGGGAGGGTGGAGTGAGGAGACGGAGGGGAGGGGGGAGAGGAGACGGAGGGGAGGGGGGAGAGGAGACGGAGGGGAGGGGGGAGAGGAGACGGAGGGGAGGGTGGGGTGAGGAGACGGAGGGGAGGGTGGAGCGAGGAGACGGATGGAGCGAGGAGACGGAGGGGAGGGTGGGGTGAGGAGACGGAGGGGAGGGGGGAGAGGAGACGGAGGGGAGGGTGGAGTGAGGAGACGGAGGGGAGGGTGAGAGGAGACGGAGGGGAGGGTGAGAGGAGACGGAGGGGAGGGGGGAGAGGAGACGGAGGGGAGGGGGGAGAGGAGACGGAGGGGAGGGTGGGGTGAGGAGACGGAGGGGAGGGTGGAGCGAGGAGACGGAGGGGAGGGTGGAGCGAGGAGACGGAGGGGAGGGTGGGGTGAGGAGACGGAGGGGAGGGTGGAGAGGAGACGGAGGGGAGGGTGGAGTGAGGAGACGGAGGGGAGGGTGAGAGGAGACGGAGGGGAGGGGGAGAGGAGACGGAGGGGAGGGTGGAGTGAGGAGACGGAGGGGGGTGGAGTGAGGAGACGGAGGGGGGGTGGAGTGAGGAGACGGAGGGGAGGGGGAGAGGAGACGGAGGGGAGGGGGAGAGGAGACGGAGGGGAGGGGGGAGAGGAGACGGAGGGGAGGGGGGAGAGGAGACGGAGGGGAGGGGGAGAGGAGACGGAGGGGAGGGGGGAGAGGAGACGGAGGGGAGGGGGAGAGGAGACGGAGGGGAGGGTGGAGTGAGGAGACGGAGGGGGGTGGAGTGAGGAGACGGAGGGGGGGTGGAGTGAGGAGACGGAGGGGAGGGGGAGAGGAGACGGAGGGGAGGGGGAGAGGAGACGGAGGGAGGGTGGAGTGAGGAGACGGAGGGGAGGGGGGAGAGGAGACGGAGGGGAGGGTGGGGAGAGGAGACGGAGGGGAGGGTGGAGTGAGGAGACGGAGGGGAGGGTGGGGAGAGGAGACGGAGGGGAGGGTGGAGTGAGGAGACGGAGGGGAGGGGGGAGTGAGGAGACGGAGGGGAGGGTGGGGAGAGGAGACAGAGGGGAGGGTGGAGTGAGGAGACGGAGGGGAGGGTGGAGTGAGGAGACGGAGGGGAGGGTGGAGTGAGGAGACGGAGGGAGGGTGGAGTGAGGAGACGGAGGGGAGGGTGGAGAGAGGAGACGGAGGGGAGGGTGGAGAGAGGAGACGGAGGGGAGGGTGGAGTGAGGAGACGGAGGGGAGGGTGGAGTGAGGAGACGGAGGGGTGGAGTGAGGAGACGGAGGGGAGGGGGGAGAGGAGACGGAGGGGAGGGTGGAGTGAGGAGACGGAGGGAGGGTGGAGTGAGGAGACGGAGGGGAGGGTGGAGTGAGGAGACGGAGGGGAGGATGGAGTGAGGAGACGGAGGGGAGGGTGGAGTGAGGAGACGGAGGGGAGGGTGGAGTGAGGAGACGGAGGGGAGGGTGGAGTGAGGAGACGGAGGGAGGGTGGAGTGAGGAGACGGAGGGGAGGGTGGAGTGAGGAGACGGAGGGAGGGTGGAGTGAGGAGACGGAGGGGAGGGTGGAGTGAGGAGACGGAGGGGAGGGTGGAGTGAGGAGACGGAGGGGAGGGTGGAGTGAGGAGACGGAGGGAGGGTGGAGTGAGGAGACGGAGGGGAGGGTGGAGTGAGGAGACGGAGGGGAGGGTGGAGAGAGGAGACGGAGGGGAGGGTGGAGTGAGGAGACGGAGGGGAGGGTGGAGTGAGGAGACGGAGGGGTGGAGTGAGGAGACGGAGGGGAGGGTGGAGTGAGGAGACGGAGGGGAGGGTGGAGTGAGGAGACGGAGGGGAGGGTGGAGTGAGGAGACGGAGGGGAGGGTGGAGTGAGGAGACGGAGGGAGGGTGGAGTGAGGAGACGGAGGGGAGGGTGGAGTGAGGAGACGGAGGGAGGGTGGAGTGAGGAGACGGAGGGGAGGGTGGAGTGAGGAGACGGAGGGGAGGGTGGAGTGAGGAGACGGAGGGGAGGGTGGAGTGAGGAGACGGAGGGAGGGTGGAGTGAGGAGACGGAGGGGAGGGTGGAGTGAGGAGACGGAGGGGAGGTTGGGGAGAGGAGACGGAGGGGAGGGTGGAGTGAGGAGACGGAGGGGAGGGTGGAGTGAGGAGACGGAGGGGAGGGTGGAGTGAGGAGACGGAGGGAGGGTGGAGTGAGGAGACGGAGGGGAGGGTGGAGTGAGGAGACGGAGGGAGGGTGGAGTGAGGAGACGGAGGGGAGGGTGGAGTGAGGAGACGGAGGGGAGGGTGGAGTGAGGAGACGGAGGGGAGGGTGGAGTGAGGAGACGGAGGGAGGGTGGAGTGAGGAGACGGAGGGGAGGGTGGAGTGAGGAGACGGAGGGGAGGGTGGAGAGAGGAGACGGAGGGGAGGGTGGAGTGAGGAGACGGAGGGGAGGGTGGAGTGAGGAGACGGAGGGGTGGAGTGAGGAGACGGAGGGGAGGGTGGAGTGAGGAGACGGAGGGGAGGGTGGAGTGAGGAGACGGAGGGGAGGGTGGAGTGAGGAGACGGAGGGGAGGGTGGAGTGAGGAGACGGAGGGAGGGTGGAGTGAGGAGACGGAGGGGAGGGTGGAGTGAGGAGACGGAGGGAGGGTGGAGTGAGGAGACGGAGGGGAGGGTGGAGTGAGGAGACGGAGGGGAGGGTGGAGTGAGGAGACGGAGGGGAGGGTGGAGTGAGGAGACGGAGGGAGGGTGGAGTGAGGAGACGGAGGGGAGGGTGGAGTGAGGAGACGGAGGGGAGGTTGGGGAGAGGAGACGGAGGGGAGGGTGGAGTGAGGAGACGGAGGGGAGGGGGGAGAGGAGACGGAGGGGAGGGTGGAGTGAGGAGACGGAGGGGAGGGTGGAGTGAGGAGACGGAGGGGAGGGTGGAGTGAGGAGACGGAGGGGAGGGTGGGGAGAGGAGACGGAGGGGAGGGTGGAGTGAGGAGACGGAGGGGAGGGTGGGGTGAGGAGACGGAGGGGAGGGTGGGGAGAGGAGACGGAGGGGAGGGTGGAGTGAGGAGACGGAGGGGAGGGTGGAGTGAGGAGACGGAGGGGAGGGTGGAGTGAGGAGACGGAGGGAGGGTGGAGTGAGGAGACGGAGGGGAGGGGGGAGAGGAGACGGAGGGGAGGGTGGAGTGAGGAGACGGAGGGGAGGGGGGAGAGGAGACGGAGGGGAGGGTGGAGTGAGGAGACGGAGGGGAGGGTGGAGTGAGGAGACGGAGGGGAGGGTGGAGTGAGGAGACGGAGGGGAGGGTGGGGAGAGGAGACGGAGGGGAGGGTGGAGTGAGGAGACGGAGGGGAGGGTGGGGTGAGGAGACGGAGGGGAGGGTGGGGAGAGGAGACGGAGGGGAGGGTGGAGTGAGGAGACGGAGGGGAGGGTGGAGTGAGGAGACGGAGGGGAGGGTGGAGTGAGGAGACGGAGGGGAGGGTGGAGTGAGGAGACGGAGGGAGGGTCACTCTCAGACACACATCCCCCCCACTCACTGGGTTTCAGGTGACCGTTCCCGGCCTTGACGTATTTCGTCAGCCATTCGGTGCAGATCTGCTCCAGGTATCCCTTTCTCTGCTGCTTCTCGGCCGTGTCCCGGTCCCACTTGTTCTTGGTGATCTGACCCCAGGGCACAGGGGTCACCCACACCATGTTCTCCTTGTCGAAGCTGATGAAGTCTGACCCGTCCCAGGCGTACTGAATGAACCCGGTGGTGGTCCCGTCCTCACGGATCTCACAGCCGTACATCCGCTGGAAAGTGTGGATCCCTGAAACAACCGGGCGGGGGGGGGGGGGGGAGATCCATATCTGTCAAATGCGGCTGAAGTGACAATCACAGCCCGATAACCCGCACCGTGACCCCGCCACCCCTGTAACCTCCGCCGCCACCCTGCAGGACCAGCCGGTAACTGGGCGGTGGGCCGACCAGGGGCATCGGGCATTTACAGCCCCAAACGATGCCCTTCGTGACGGGCGGCCTTGGGCCTACCTGCCTGTGAGGCGCCTTTCCCGCTGTACGTTACCGAGAAGCGAGGATTCACTCCCGGGGTCCTGCGCCGACAATCCGGGGCTGGCAACCGACCAGCGGCCTCCCTACCTGCCGTAGTGAGGGGAATGGCCTCCTCCCTCCGAGCGGTGACAGCCCCGTTCACTGATCACCCCCGGGCCGTGTCGGTACCCGGTGTCGGTATCCCCGGGCCGTGTCCGTACCCGGTGTCGGTACCGCCGGGCCGTGTCCGTACCCCCGGGCCGTGTCCGTACCCCCGGGCCGTGTCCGTACCCGGTGTCGGTACCGCCGGGCCGTGTCGGTACCCCCGGGCCGTGTCCGTACCCGGTGTCGGTACCCCCGGGCCGTGTCCGTACCCGGTGTCGGTACCGCCGGGCCGTGTCCGTACCCGGTGTCGGTACCCCCGGGCCGTGTCGGTACCCGGTGTCGGTACCCCCGGGCCGTGTCCGTACCCGGTGCCGGCACCGCCGGGCCGTGTCGGTACCCCCGGGCCGTGTCCGTACCCGGTGTCGGTACCGCCGGGCCGTGTCCGTACCCGGTGCCGGTACCGCCGGGCCGTGTCGGTACCCCCGGGCCGTGTCCGTACCCGGTGTCGGTACCGCCGGGCCGTGTCGGTACCCCCGGGCCGTGTCCGTACCCGGTGTCGGTACCGCCGGGCCGTGTCGGTACCCCCGGGCCGTGTCCGTACCCGGTGTCGGTACCCCCGGGCCGTGTCGGTACCCGGTGTCGGTATCCCGGTGTCGGTACCCGGTGCCGTGACCCTGCCCCTCCGTTCCGCCGCCACACGGCACTTCGCCCGTCAGATTGCAGAGGCTGACGCCCCGCCAAACGGAGCGTCGGCACCGGCAGCAGAACCGTCCGGCCTCGGGCCAGACTGAGGACGCTTACACCCGTGGAGCGGCTCCGGAGGGACAGGGGGTTCATCAGCCCCTCCGGAAACCGAGCAAACATTCCCAACCGGTTACTCACCCGTCACCGGCCCCCCCAGACACCGCAGCCTGAGCCACAGTTAAATGTTCGGCAGGAGACGAGCTCTCCAAAGGGAATCATTTCACTGACGCAACAGCGAAGCGGGGGGGGTTCCAGCAGCGGCCGATATTACAGACCCCCACCCACCCACCACCCCCGGGTGGAAACAGGGCAGGGAGAGCTCCTCATCGCCATCAGTACCGACAGATCGCGACAAGCCCCAGATCTTTCAGACTTTCCCAGTAAATCCCGAAATAAATGAAACATAAATAACTGCACAAATACTGTTGCAATGTGAACATTATAAACACAAGTAACACTGATCAGCATCATGGTAATTTAGCAATACTCCAGCTACGGAAAGCTGTTTGTAAAGAGAGATTGTTTCCGGGTTGTGGGGTTTTAGTTCCGTTCTTTCTGCCCAGTGCGTATGTCTGTAGCTCCTCCGCTATGCACCGCGGTAGAAAAGGCCGGAAGTAAAAACACCTCAACCGGAAGCAACCTCTCTTTACAAACGGCTTTCCGTAGCCGCGTTGCGGAAAGGGTAACTTAGATTGTGTGTTGTGTAATAACCCAGATCTTATTAGGGACCTTAACGTAAAGGAACCTTTAGGAGGCAGTGATCATAATATGATTGAATTCATACTGCAATTTGAGAGGGAGAAGCATAAATCACATGTATCAGTATCACAATGGAATAACAGGAGTTACAAAGACATGAGAGAGGAGCTTGCCCGGGTGGGTTGGAGAAGGATACGGGTGGCGATGATGGCAGAGCAGAGGTGGCTGAAGTTTCTGGGGATAGTTCACAAGGCACAGAATGGATATGTCCCACAGAGGAAGAAGTTCTCAAATGGCAGGGATAGGCAACTGTGTTTGACAAAGGAAGTTAAGGACTGTATAAAGCCAAGGAGAGGGCAAATAAGGTAGCAAAAGTGATTGGGAAGCTTTTAAAATCCAACAAAAAGCAACTAAAAATAACAATAAGAAGGGAAAAGATGAAATATGAGGGCAGACTAGCCAATAGTATAAAGCAACACACATCAAAGTTGCTGGTGAACGCAGCAGGCCAGGCAGCATCTCTAGGCAGAGGTACAGTCGACGTTTCAGGCCGAGACCCTTCGTCAGGACTAACTGAAGGAAGAGTGAGTAAGAGATTTGAAAGTGGGAGGGGGAGGGGGAGATACAAAATGATAGGAGAAGACAGGAGAGGGAGGGATGGAGCCGAGAGCTGGACAGGTGATTGGTAAAGGGGATACGAGAGGATCATGGGACAGGAGGTCCGGGGAGAAAGACAAGGGGTGGGGGGGAAACCCAGACGATGAGCAAGGGTATAGTCAGAGGGAGAAAAAGAGAGAGAGAAAGAATGTGTGTATATAAATAAATACTGATGGGGTACGAGGGGGAGGTGGGGCTTTAGCGGAAGTTAGAGAAGTCAATGTTCATGCCATCAGGTTGGAGGCTACCCAGACAGAATATAAGGTGTTGATCCTCCAACCTGAGTGTGGCTTCATATTTACAGTAGAGGAGGCCGTGGATAGACATGTCAGAATGGGAATGGGATGTGGAATTAAAATGTGTGGCCACTGGGAGATCCTGCTTTCTCTGGCGGACAGAGCGTAGATGTTCAGCAAAGCGGTCTCCCAGTCTGCGTCAGGTCTCGCCAATATATAAAAGGCCACATCAGGAGCACCGGACGCAGTATATCACCCCAGTCGACTCACAGGTGAAGTGATGCCTCACCTGGAAGGACTGTTTGGGGCCCTGAATGGTGGTAAGGGAGGAAGTGTAAGGGCATGTGTAGCACTTGTTCCGCTTACACGGATAAGTGCCAGGAGGGAGATCAGTGGGGAGGGATGGGGGGGACGAATGGACAAGGGAGTTGCGTAGGGAGCGATCCCTGCGGAATGCAGAGGGGGGGGAGGGAAAGATGTGCTGAGTTGTGGGATCCCGTTGGAGGTGGCGGAAGTTACGGAGAATAATATGTTGGACCCGGAGGCTGGTGGGGTGGTAGGTGAGGACCGGGGAACCCTATTCCTAGTTGGGTGGCGGGAGGATGGAGTGAGAGCAGATGTACGTGAAATGGGGGAGATGCGTTTGAGAGCAGAGTTGATAGTGGAGGAAGGGAAGCCCCTTTCTTTAAAAAAGGAAGACATCTCCCTCGTCCTAGAATGAAAAGCCTCATCCTGAGAGCAGATGCGGCGGAGACGGAGGAATTGCGAGAAGGGGATGGCGTTTTTGCAAGAGACAGGGTGAGAAGAGGAATAGTCCAGATAGCTGTGAGAGTCAGTAGGCTTATAGTAGACATCAGTGGATAAGCTGTCTCCAGAGACAGAGACAGAAAGATCTAGAAAGGGGAGGGAGGTGTCGGAAATGGACCAGGTAAACTTGAGGGCAGGGTGAAAGTTGGAGGCAAAGTTAATATAATCAACGAGCTCTGCATGCGTGCAGGAAGCAGCGCCAATGCAGTCGTAGATGTAGCGAAGGAAAAGTGGGGGACAGATACCAGAATAGGCACGGAACATAGATTGTTCCACAAACCCAACAAAAAGGCAGGCATAGCTAGGACCCATACGGGTGCCCATAGCTACACCTTTAGTTTGGAGGAAATGGGAGGAGCCAAAGGAGAAATTATTAAGAGTAAGGACTAATTCCGCTAGACGGAGCAGAGTGGTGGTAGAGGGGAACTGATTCGGTCTGGAATCCAAAAAGAAGTGGAGAGCTTTGAGACCTTCCTGATGGGGGATGGAAGTATATAAGGACTGGACATCCAGGGTGAAAATAAAGCGGTGGGGGCCAGGGAACTTAAAATCATCGAAAAGTTTAACAGCGTGAGAAGTGTCACGAACATAGGTAGGAAGGGATTGAACAAGGGGTGATAAAACAGTGTCGAGGTATGCAGAAACGAGTTCGGTGGGGCAGGAGCAAGCTGAGACAATAGGTCGGCCAGGACAGGCAGGTTTGTGGATCTTGGGTAGGAGGTAGAAACGGGAAGTGCGAGGTGTGGGAACTATAAGGTTGGTAGCAGTGGATGGGAGATCCCCTGAGCGGATAAAGTCGGTGATGGTGTGGGAGACAATGGCCTGGTGCTCCTTAGTGGGGTCACGATCGAGGGGTAAATAAGAGGAGGTATCGGCGAGTTGTCGCTGTGCCTCGGCAAGGTAGAGGTCAGTACGCCAGACTACAACAGCACCCCCCTTATCGGCGGGTTTAATTATAAGGTTAGGATTCGTGCGGAGGGAGTGGAGAGCAGAGCGTTCCGAAGGAGTGAGGTTGGAATGGGGACAAGGTGCGGTGAAGTCGAGACGGTTGATGTCCCGTCGGCAGTTGGCAATAAAGAGATCCAGAGCAGGCAGAAGACCAGAGCGGGGTGTCCATGAAGAAGAGGAGGGTTGAAGACGGGAGAAGGGGTCATCGGTGGGGGTGGAAGAGTCCTTGCCGAAGAAGTAGGCTCGGAGACGGAGACGGAGAAAGAAAAGTTCCGCATCATGGCGAACACGGAACTCGCTGAGGTGTGGGCGAAGGGGGACAAACGCGAGGCCCTTACTGAGAACAGAGCGTTCTGCCTCCGACAGTTGAAGATCGGAGGGGATGGTAAAGACCCGGCACGGATGAGAGCTGGGATCAGAGGGGGGAGGGGGGAGGCTGGGTGTGTCAATGGAGAGGGGAGGGTTGGGGTGAGAGGAAGATGGAGCCTCTGAGGGCCCAGGAGTTGACGGTGGGATCTGAGGGAGACGGGATTGCAGAGTATTGGTGGGGGAAGGGGAGACGGGAGTCACAACAGCAGCACATAAAGATCCGGCCTGGAGTTCAAGGCTGGAATCTTGAGAGCTGGGATCGGGGGGGGGGGTGAGGCTGGGGGTGTCAGTGGAGGGGGGGGTTGGGGTGAGAGGAAGATGGAGCCTCTGAGGGCCCAGGAGTTGACGGTGGGATCTGAGGAAGACGGAGTTGCAGAGTGGTGGTGGGGGAAGGGGAGACGGGAGTCACAACAGCAGCACATAAAGACCCGGCCTGGAGTTCAAGGCTGGAGTCGCAGTTGGTGGTTGCGTAATCGCTGTGAAGGTGTCCATGGTCGTTGCTGGAGTCCGGGTTTTGAATGTGTCCTGAGGTGTTGGAGCCGCCGAGATCAATGGCAGGGGCCGCAATTGAAAGTTCATGCCTGCTAGCGTCGGGGCCGGCAGGCTCTGGAGTCCGTAGATGTAAGATCTTGCGATCTTTGCCTAACATGACAAAGTCAAAAAAACGGCGATTGCAGGCGTGGATCTGACGGAGGATGAAATAGCGGGTAGGACCATTACAGACGGCGAAGAAAGTGTCCCGAAGGTGTGGAAGGGTCTGGGATAGGGACACCAAGTACCTCCTCATGGCGGAGAGCATCGCCTTCAGAGCTTGACGGGAGAAGCGACGAGAGGCAGAGTCAATAAAATGTGAGTACCTGGGATCCTCAGAAGGTCCAAATTGAGAGGCTCGGAAACGAATCCTTAAAGCCAACTGGAATAAGTTGGCGATGGAGGCACGTTCCAAGAAAGGATACATGGCTGTGATAGCGAGTCTGAGTCAAAGTGTGGTCGAAAAGTTGAAGTATTCGGCCCCAGTCATCACACTGAGTGCAACAGTCAATTTTTATTCATTTATTTTTCGTGTTGAAATAAAATTAAATAATGAAACATAGAATTCAAAGTGTTGTAATGTGAGCATTATAAAAATAAGTGACACTAATTAGGATAATGGTAGTATAGCAATACTCCCGCTACGGAAAGCTGTTTGTAAAGAGATGTTGTTTCCAGGTTACGGGGTTTTACTTCCGGTCTTTTCTGCCCAGTGCGCATGCGTGTGACTAAACAATTTAGAAGGTCGATCTTGCCTTTCACTAAGGCCGAGGTAGGGAGGATGTAGCCAAGAGACTCTGGCCCCCTAAGCCCCCTTGGAAAGATAAAGGACCGCATAAGAATAATCCCCCGGCCTCCCAACCGCCGCTGGGACAGTATCTCAGATCGACCCCGAGTGATCCCCCGGAGGGGGACACAGAGGAATTAACACAGATGGCCACCCACTATGGGTGAGGCCAGAGGCAGAGACAGCCAGGCCCCCGGCCACAGCATCAGCCCCCTCTCTGCGAGGACAGGACCGTGACGACTCCAGGAGGTGCGAGGGCTGCCGGAGATGAGACCGAAGTGAGCAGCACCACAGGTGATGCGGGAGGCCGCGGGACTCGACAGCGAACACGGGGACAAAGAGAGAGAGATGAAAAGGAGGGGACAAACCCCACAATTCAGGCCCCAAATATCAGGATAGGTGACGTCCCTGTATGAAAACCCCGGACTCCAACCGAAGTACGTGTCATGGTCACGGAGACGCCTGACCCCTTAAAGAAACCAAACGCCTTCCACATCTGGTTGATCCAGATGCTAAATACTCGCCCCTGGGGACTGGGGACAGGATGACACGGTGTCTGGTAATGAGACAATGACACTCTGGTTGGAGAATGGAGAAAAACTGCTATAATGGGGGGGTGGGGGGAACGGAGACATAGCGGTAAAGGGGAGGTGACACGGTGCTCGCAGAGGAAGGGTGAAATGATTCCAGATTTCGTAGCAAGGTTTAAGCAGAAGTGGGGAGAGAGTGTTGGGACACCCTTAGAGGGGAATGGGCCCTTGGTCATCCAGACTTTGTTGAACTGCATGTGGCCGCTGCGAGCCCAAGGATATAAATTACAGAATCTGAACTGGTAAAATCAAACGTGGGTGTAGACAATGACGGCTTTGTACAATGTGGATCGGGAGGGACTCTTTTCTCAGGAAACAAACGAGAGAGGGTTTAATGCCAGTAGGCCAGTACTCCCAAAGCAAAGGGTGCCCACCTCAGGGACGAGGTGGGGAAGGGGAGGGAATTCGGGGTTCTGAAGAAATCTCCCTGATTCCCCAAAGCGACCAATGCTGTAGTTGTGGTGAGAAGTGGCACTGGGCCCGAGATTGCCAAACTACATACCGAAATTGCGGAAAAAGGGCCAGTGGGCCCGGAACTGTCACCCCGCCCCCACCTTTCCGCCCCCTCCCCGGGCTTCAGAGGACCGACAGTCGCCCACTTTCCCTTTAACTCATCCCTCGCCTCAGCAATAGGGGTGCCACGGAGAACCGGTGGTGCAGGCAGCAGCTATCAGACTATCCAGAAGGATGAGAGAAGAGCCCATGATGGTTGTAAAAACAGGAGATAGTGAGGGGTCTTGTCTGACTGATATGGAGCTACTCTGTCTTCTGTGCCCGATGACAGAAACCCTTTCGACCCCTCCCTCGCTGACAATAGATAATGTGGATGTTACTGATACCTGTATAATTTCTAAAGACAAGCCCCTCCCCTTGTTAGACAGACAGACTCTCTGTAAGTTAGGTGCGAATCTGTACGTCGACCTAATGGCATTTATGTGGATCTCCCGCAGACGTTAAAGCTCACTGGAGGAGTGAATGCTTGTTGTGATACTCTGGTATCGTACTGCTGGCAACTGGATTGCAACCCTTATTCCCCCCTCGTACAACAACCATGCACAGCCCTGGGGGATTCCTCTGACTTGCAAGGACAGTATTTGCAATAGCTCCTGGAAACCGGCCGGGAAAGCAAGATGTTTCACTGCACTGCTTTCTACGGGCAGGGCGCAGATCCCACCTACGATGAGCAGGCAGCCCCCTGTGTTGGAGACACGGAGACCTTGAGAACCGGGACCCTTCTGTTCTTCAGCCCCGAAGGGCTGGGAGTAGCAGTAGTACTAAACAACCTCACAGTTACCATAAGACCCCGACACCCCCCTCGCTAAACCAAAGCGCATTGGACCTATGGTGCACCGTCTGTCACAAATTTCACTCCCAGCCCAGACAATCTCTGTTCTAATCCCTGGTGCAGCTACGCTCACCACCGAGATCTTTGACAGGCAGACAGGAAGGATTACCGTAAAACCTATGATGTTAAGGGCATTATTCCAGCAACAGTGCCCGCCCCAGCCAGGGCCCCTGCTCTACCCGAAAGCTCTCACCGGTGTTAACATGGGACTGTGGGCCCAACACAAGAACCGTGTCGGTATGGTGCGCACGACACCAGAACATCGGGTGACCCTCGAGAAGGGATCCCTCCTGCCCTGCGTGAAACAATATCGCCTGACAGCTCAGGCAGAGGAAGGCATCGCACTGTAACACAGTCCCTCCTGTAACAGGGGGGCTGCATCACCCCCATCCTTCCGATTCCAAAACCAGGAAGGAAGAACGAATGGCGATTCGTGCAGGACCCAAAAGAGCGATAAATAAGATCGTTATTCCCATTGCCCCACTGGTCCCCAATACCAACATCATCCTCACCTCTATAATCGTCTCCGCCAGTACCTTCACCATCACAGACTAATGTTCGGGGTTTTCTCTACACCTCCACCTGCTGACAGCCGGTATCTACTCGCTGTCACCTACAAGAACCAGCCGTACACTTGTTCCCGATTGCTCAAGGATACACAGAAAGCCCAGCAGTGTGTGCGGCGGCCATAAAGCATGAGCTGGATGAGAGCCCCTTATCCGATCACTCCACCCTTATCCAACATGCTGACGATACCCTGACAGCTTCGGACACGGGCCCTCGCTGCCGAGTTGGTACAATTAAGCTGTTACAGCATCTGGCTGACAGGGGACACCGGGTTTCCCTGGAAAAGTTGCAGTGTTGCCAGGACACCGTGCAGTGTCTCGGGTTCGAGCCGACCGAGGGAACGAGAGGGCTCGGAAAAGACTGTAAATTGGCTGTCCAGCACATCCCGATACCAAAGACAGAGAAGGGAATTCTTTCCTACCTGGGAATGGCTGGGGACTGTTGTGACAAAAATACACATCAATGTTAGCTGTCCTGTGTGATCAGCAGTTGGTCTGCCACAGGTCTTCAGGAGAGAGAGAGATAAGGAAGACATGGAGCAGCAATGGAGATGTGTAATGAAGGGGAAGGAGAGCTGTCAAGAGCGGCTCCCCCTTTGAACCCTGAACTCTTTGAAGTGATGGACAGGCGATACCCCAGCAGGGGGATAAAAAGGGACAGGTTCGCTAAGGCAGGACACACACGACACCCGAGGTAACGAGACCCTGGAAGCGGTGCATCTCTCACAAGTCGGTGGAAAGCTTTTGGACGGCTGATCGCGGGATCAAGCCATAGACGCTCAGGGTGGAAAGGCACGATCGGAGGGAACCTGGTGTGTGTCCACCCTTGCCTGGGTACCAGGTTCAGCGCAGAGAAACGATTCGTATCTGGAAACGGAGGGGTCACGGTCAGTGACCTCAGATGACAAAAAGGGCTCGCACGAAAGCTGACTGCGAAGGTCGGTGTGTGGAAGCTGTGTTGAATATTCATTCGTTTCGCTCTCTCTCTCCTTCCTCCCCCCACCCACTGTCCATCGCCATGGCAACGATTACTGCGAACTGAACTTAATTGAACTGAACTTTGTGTCACTTTGAAACTGGTTATTTGCCCCTAGACAACGATAGAGCTTGTTTGATCCTGAATTCTGTGTACATGTATGTTTATCATTGCGGAACTGTTGCATTCATTATCCTTTTGATTAGAGTACTGTGTTGCTTGTTTCTTTAATAAAAACTTTCTTAATTCTAGTAATCCAGACTCCAACTGAGTGATCCATTTCTGCTGGTTTGGCAACCCAGTTACGGGGTACGTAACATAAGTGGGGTTCTCGTCCGCGATTTTGAACGCTAAATTTGGGACGGAGTAAATTGATTGGGTCAAAATTCCCGAAAGAAAGAAAAGACAAACAGCAGAAATGGAGGTTGAGGAATTTCTAAAGGCGCCGACCTTGGAGGCATTAGAGGATGCCAGGAAATCAGAATTGGCAGCTGTGGCCAAACGGTTGAATCTTGCTATGGTGAAGTCGACAATGAGGAGAGAGGAGATACACAGAGCTATTGTAGAGCACTATGTATCTAAAGGTGTGTTTCCCCAAGTTGAGCTGGGGGTGGTGTCTATTGAAAAACCTGCTGGAGACGCGGTACAGGTACAGCTTGAAAAACTGAGACTCGAGCACGAGTTCCGGGTATGGCAGTTGGACCGGGAAGAGAAAGAGAGGGACAGACAGTTGGAGAGAGAAGAGAAGCAGAGAGAGTTAGAAAGGCAAGAGAGAGAGAGAGAGAAAGGCAGCTGGAGTGAGAAGAGAAACAGAGGGAAAGGGAATTCGAGCTGGAGAGGTTAAAGATAAGGACAGAGCAGGGGCTCGTGCCGAACCAAGGTGGAGGGTTCCGGGCGACCCAGAAGGTTAGGCTGGTCCCCCCATTTGACGATACCGACATGGATCGGTACTTCCTCCATTTCGAAAAAGTGGCTATAAGTCAGGACTGGCCGAGGGATAAGTGGGTTGTTTTGCTTCAGAGTGTACTAAAAGGGAAAGCCCAAAAAGCTTACTCAGCTTTATCCGCGGAAGATGCCCAGAAGTATGAGGTGGTGAAGGAGGCCATCCTCAGGATTTATGAGTTGGTCCCGGAGGCATACCGGCAGAGGTTCCGGAATGCGAGGAAGCGGTGGGACCGCACGTATTTAGAGTTTGCCTGTGAGATGCAGACATATTGTGAGCGTTGGTGCGCCTCGAAAGGGGTAGAGGGGGATTATGACAGACTGCTACAGATGATCCTGATTGAGCAGTTTAAAGGTTGTGTCCCTGAGGGTATGAGACCCTACCTCGATGAGAAAGAGGCAGCCACGTTAGCCGCAACTGCTAAGTTAGCGGATGAGTATGCATTGACGCATAAGATGAAGATTGCCCCGAGTAAAGGCTACCAGAAGGGTAGTCAGGACGGAGGGGAGAGTCCGCCGGAAAAGTCAGAAAGTAAGCCGGGGACTAGTGAGAAGGATAAGGTAGACCGGGAGCAGTCTGGTAAGAAGTCTCCTGGGGTCGTCTGTTATAATTGTGGGAAAGTCGGACGCTTTGCGTAACTGACTAAACACTTAACGTAACACTGTCGACAGTGGATACCGGAGTAGAGGGAAATGGATGCTGTACTCCGGACGGCCGCAAATGTGTGGTGGACTGATGAGAGGGATCGGGCATTTACAGCCCCAAACGATGCCCTTCGTGAGGGGCCAGCCCTGGGCCTACCTGACTCTGAGAAGCCTTTCCTGCTGTACGTTATTGAGAAGCGAGGATTCACTACTGGAGTCCTGTGCCAACAATACGGGGGTGGCAAGCGACCAGTGGCCTATTACTCCGCCTCCCTACCTGCTGTAGTGAGGGGAATGCCCTCCTACCTCCGAGCGGTGGCAGCCCCAGCGGTGATCATCGACAAATCCATCTCCATTCATTGATCACCCCTGCGCTGTGTTGGTAGCCCGTGCCGTGACCCTGCCCCTCAATTCCACCGCCACACAGCATTTTGCCCGTGAGATTGTAGAGGCTCACGCCCCACCAAACAGAATGTCTGCACAGGCAGCAGAACCTTCCGGCCTCAGGCCAGACTGTGAACGTTTACACCGATTCCCGTTATACCTTTGGAGTAACCCATGACTTTGGACAGCTCTGGAAGAACAGAGGATTCATCACCTCCTCCGGAAAACCTATTAAACATTCTCAACCAGTTATTAACCTGTTAGAGGCCATCCAGTTGCCGCAGCCTGAGCCATAATTAAATGTGAGGCACAGACCTCGGCAGGAGACGAGGTCTCCAAAGGGAATCATTTCACTGACACAACACTGAAGCAGGGGGTGTTCCAGCAGCGGCCGATATTACAGCCCCCCACCACACCCCCGGGTGGAAACAGGGGAGGGAGAGCTCCTCACCGCCATCAGTACCGACAGATCGCGACAACCCCAAGATCTTGCCACCCCACAAGAAAAGTGCGCGTGGACAAAAGCTGCCACCCTGACGGGATGTTGTTTGTCCCTGAAGCCTGTTTCCACCCCTGGCTTGCTTGGCCCATGGCCAGGCTCACGTGGGCAAGGCAGGGATGCAGCGTGTGATTAGTCAGCAATGGTAAACCCCTGGGATGACTGTCACAGTCGAAAGGGTAGCACCAGCATGCTTGATATGTCAACAGAACAATAAAGGGAAAACTCTGGCAAAGTATGATCATTGGCCCCAGCCACAAATGCTGTTTGAAAGTGTACAGATAGACTTTGTGCATCTGCCAGTGGAGAAAGGCCACAAATATATATTGTTGGGAATAGATATGTTCTCTCGGTGGATGGAGGCATTCCCGGCCAGGAAGGATGACGCTAGCACAGTAGTGAATGCCCTAATGAAGGAAATCACCAAGGTTTGGGTTTCCATTGTGTATTAATAGTGACAGGGAAACTCATTTTACTAACAGATTAGTACAAGGGCTGAAAGTCGCCCTGGGATTTCAGTGGAAGTTACACATCCCCTATCAACCCCAATCCTCGGGAATGCTGGAAAGGGTAAACGGAGAAATAAAAAATGCACCAGGCAGGGTGTGTCAGCAGAATGACCTTAAATGGTCAGAGGCTTTGCCTCGGGTAATGTATGCTTTACGAAACCGGAAGAATAGGAGTACGGGGTTCACCCCACGTGAAATATTCATGGGTAGACCAGTGACAACGGGGCCGAAGTCGCCCGATGACACCGGAGACAGTGGCTCTGATCTGGAACGATGGAAAAACCCTCAAATATGCGCAAGCACTGTGTCACGAGGTGGAAAAGCTACACGGCCAAGTGAGGGACACAGATTCCCCTGACCGAAGGAAATGTGCACCTCTTCAAACCAGGGGATTGGGTACACGTTCGAGCTGTGATAAGAGAATCTTTCTCTCCCAGGTGGAGAGGCCCCTATCAAGTCCGGTGGGTCACTCGGACCGCAGTGAAGGTAGGGGGAAACCCGACTGGATACAGGCCACTCGGTGCAAATGGCACGACGAGAAAGGAGAGGAACAACAGACTGGAGTGAACTGCACCCGTTCAGCTGCCGAGTCGAGTGAACAGAGCCACACCACCAGGGGGTCCCACTCACTGTTAATCACTGGGCCATTAACCATTGTAATCAGAGGAATCGGAGCTGAATGCAAGAATACCTTCCTCCGGTTGGCATATGATTCTGTGAATAGTACGACCCATACAAGCTGTTGTGTCTGTGTGGTGATACCAACACACACTGGAGGAGCTGGGACGATGCCCTGAGTGACTGTACCCTTCGCCAAAAATAGAGGGGAGGTCTTACAGGAACTGGATGGAGGAGCAGGCCCTGTGTTGTGGGGATACAATTTTACCCTCAGCGGTACCACCGACAGCAGCTCTGGAGGATGGACACCTTGTCGGCGAGGCAGCGATGGCACAGGGGAACGGGGAATGGGGCTGAGGGGACCAGCCAGTCTGCTAAATGGATTCCATGTTACCCTGACATTTCACACTCACCCCCCCCCCAATGGTGGTATAGAGACAGAGAGGAGACACCTGTTGGTGTACGGAGAATGGACTATAAAAGGCAGAATGGAGTAAGTTCATGGAGAAAAAAATATTTAGACCGGCCACTACAGTACTACCTCCCCCCTCCCCACTCTGCCACACAACACCTTATAGATAGTAGTGATAGCCATGACGAGGAGGTATGTCTGAAATTGTGCCTCTTTCCTGAGGGTTATGAAGCCCCTTCCTACAGATAGATTTAATGAGAGAATATGAATGTGAATAGGGTGAATGATATGAGTGTTGATGAAGATGATCAACAATGGACTTGTGAAGACAAAGCAAAGACCCTCGTGTGCAAATAGGGAACCATATGTGCTAACTCTTCTGAGAAAAGGTACGAGTCTAATCTGCTGTGGCCCTACAAACAAGAACTACAGTCGGCCCTCCTTATCCGCGGGGGATTCGTTCCGGGACCCGCCCCCGCCACGGATACAAAAAAACACAGATGCCCAAGGCCCTTATTTAACCTGAATCAGTACGGTTGACATTAGGACCCAGCGGAGCCCCGAACCTTATTTAACCTGGCTAAATGCGGTGGACGTTAGGACCCAGCGGAGCTCTGAATCCGCAGTGATCCTGTTCACGAAAATAATCACGATTGAAAATGAAGGTGAAATAAAAAAGCGATCGGAAAAGGTGAAACGCCATCGGTTATTGGGAAAGCGTCTACAGTCGATCAACGATCGGAACAATTTTAAAGTATAAAGTGAGAAAGGCCCTGCCCCAATGAAAGCTACAATTATTACCAAGCAACGCAGTGGTTTAATTATTGAAATAGATACGTTTCTTCAGTGTTTTATAAGCATAGAAAGGTCAAATATATACCAAGACAAACGTTTGACTAATTAACACTAAATACCAGATGCACCTGTTCCAAATTACTTAGTAAGAGAACTTAACGGTTTTTGTTCAATCCCGATCCATGATAGGCTACACACATCCTCCCGTGTATTTTAAATCATCTCTAGATTACTTATAATACCTAATACAATGAAATGCCATGTAAATAGTTGTTACACTGCATTGTTTAGGGTAGTGGTCGCCATCGACCGGTCGATCTTTGAGTCCTTCCCAGTAGATCCCAAAAAAAAAGAAAAATAAATAAATGCACAAATGCTGTTGTAATGTGAACATTATAAACATAAGTAATACTGATTAGTGGTAATTTAGCAATACTCGAGCTACTGAAAGCTGTTTGTAAGGAGAGATTGTTTCCGGGTTGCGGGGTTTTAGTTCCGTTCTTTCTGCCCAGTGCGCATGTGTATAGCTCCCCCGCCATGCACCGCGGTAGAAAAGACCGGAAATAAACCCCGCAACCGGAAGCAACCTCTCTTTACAAATGGCTTTCCGTAGCCACGTGGCAGGAGTATTGCTATATTACCATTATCCTAATTTGTATTAACTTATCTTTATAATGTTCACATTACAACACTTCTCCCCCTTCAAATTCCAACACTCCCCAAATGTAAATAACTGGGAAACAAAAAACAGTGCTGTCATTATCCTGAAACTTACACTAGTGTCTCAGTAACAGTTTACCAACACAAAACACCTGAAACACGTGGCAGATTCAACATTCAGTCTAACAAAGGAAACTCTCCAGTCAAATATTCAGTCTGTCAGGAGGTTTGCGAGGGCGCTGTGCTGCCACAGATGAAAATTATGAAATCTAAGTACAGGAGCTGTCTCACTGACAGACACCTCACAGACTGTCTCAGACTGGCTGTCTGTAGTTATCAGCCACATTTCAGGGAACTAGCAGAAAGTATTCAGCCCCAGTCATCACACTGAGTGCAACAGTCAGTTTTTATTCATTTATTTTTCACGTTGAAATAAAATTAAATAATGAAACTTTGAATTAAAGGAGTTGTAATGTGAGCATTAAAAAAAAAGTAATACTAATTAAGATAATGGCAATATAGCAATACTCCCGCTACGGAAAGTTGTTTGTAAAGAGATCTTGTTTCCAGGTTGCGGGGTTTCACTTCGGTCTTTTCTGCCCAGTGCGCATGCGTGTGACTAAACGATTTAGTAGGTCGATCTTGCCTTTCACTAAGGCCGAGGTAGGGAGGAGGAGGCCAAGAGACTCTGGCCCCCTGAGCCCCCTTAGAAAGATAAAGGACCGCATAAGAATAATCCCCCAGCCTCCCAACCGCCGCTGGGACAGTATCTCAGGTCGACCCCGAGTGATCCCCCGGAGGGGGACACAGAGGAATTGACACAGATGGCCACCCCCTATGGGCGAGGCCAGAGGCAGAGACAGCCAGGCCCCCGGCCACAGCATCAGCCCCCTCTCTGCGAGGACAGGACCGTGACGACTCCAGGAGGCGCGAGGGCTGCCGGAGATGAGACCAGAGTGAGCAGCACCACAGGTGATGCGGGAGGCCGCGGGACTCGACAGCGAACACGGGGACAAAGAGAGAGAGAAGAAAAGGAGGGGACAAACCCCACAATTCAAGCCCCAAATATCAGGATAGGTGACGTCCCTGTATGAAAACCCCGGACCCCAACCGAAGTACGTGTCATGGTCACGGAGACGCCTGACCCCTTAAAGAAACCAAACGCCTTCCACATCTGGTTGATCCAGATGCTAAATACTCGCCCCTGGGGACTGGGGACAGGATGACACGGTGCCCGGTAATGAGACAATGACACTCTGGTTGGAGAATGGAGAAAAACTGCTATAATGGGGGGGTGGGGGGAACGGAGACATAGCGGTAAAGGGGAGGTGACACAGTGCTCGCAGAGGAAGGGTGAAATGATTCCAGATTTTGTAGCAAGGTTTAAGCAGAAGTGGGGAGAGAGTGTTGGGACACCCTTAGAGGGGAATGGGCCCTTGGCCATCCAAACTTTGTTGAACTGCATGTGGCCGCTGCGAACCCAAGGATATAAATTACAGAATCTGAACTGGTAAAATCAAACGTGGGTGTAGACAATGACGGCTTTGTACAATGTGGATCGGGAGGGACTCTTTTCTCAGAAAACAAACGAGAGAGGGAAAATGCCAGTAGGCCAGTACTCCCAAAGCAAAGGGTGCCCACCTCAGGGACGAGGTGGGGAAGGGGAGGGAATTCCGGGTTCCGAAGAAATCTCCCTGATTCCCCAAGCGACCAATGCTGTAGTTGTGGTGAGAAGTGGCACTGGGCCCGAGATTGCCAAACTACATACCGAAATTGCGGAAAAAGGGCCAGTGGGCCCGGAACTGTCACCCCCCCCCCACCTTTCCGCCCCCTCCCCGGGCTTCAGAGGACCGACAGTCGCCCACTTTCCCTTTAACTCATCCCTCGCCTCAGCAATAGGGGTGCCACGGAGAACCGGTGGTGCAGGCAGCAGCCATCAGACTATCCAGAAGGATGAGAGAAGAGCCCATGATGGGTGTAAAAACAGGAGATAGTGAGGGGTCTTGTCTGACTGATATGGAGCTACTCTGTCTTCTGTGCCCGATGACAGAAACCCTTTCGACCCCCTCCCTCGCTGACAATAGATAACGTGGATGTTACTGATACCTGTATAATTTCTAAAGACAAGCCCCTCCCCTTGTTAGACAGACAGACTCTCTGTAAGTTAGGTGCGAATCTGTACGTCGACCTAATGGCATTTATGTGGATCTCCCGCAGACGTTAAAGCTCACTGGAGGAGTGAATGATTGTTGTGATACTCCGGTATCGTACTGCTGGCAACTGGATTGCAACCCTTATTCCCCCCTCGTACAACAACCATGCACAGCCCTGGGGGATTCCTCTGACTTGCAAGGACAGTATTTGCAATAGCTCCTGGAAACCGGCTGGGAAAGCAAGATGTTTCACTGCACTGCTTTGTACGGGCAGGGCGCAGATCCCACCTACGATCAGCAGGCAGCCCCCTGTGTTGGAGACACGGAGACCTTGAGAACCGGGACCGGGACCCTTCTGTTCTTCGGTCCCGAAGAGCTGGGAATAGCAGTAGTACTAAACAACCTCACAGTTACCATAAGACCCCGACACCCCCCGTTAAACCAAAGCGCATTGGACCTATGGTGCACCGTCCGTCACAAATTTCACACCCAGCCCAGACAATCTCTGTTCTAATCCCTGGTGCAGCTGTGCTCATCACCGAGATCTTTGACAGGCAGACAGGAAGGATTACCGTAAAACCTATGATGTTAAGGGCATTATTCCAGCAACAGTGCCCGCCCCAGACAGGGCCCCTGCTCTACCCGAAAGCTCTCACCGGTGTTAACATGGGACTGTGGGCCCAACACAAGAACCGTGTCGGTATGGTGCGCACGACACCAGAACAACGGGTGACCCTCGAGAAGGGATCCCTCCTGCCCTGCGTGAAACAATATCGCCTGACAGCTCAGGCAGAGGAAGGCATCGCACTGTAACACAGTCCCTCCTGTAACAGGGGGGCTGCATCACCCCCATCCTTCTGATTCCAAAACCAGGAAGAAGAACGAATGGCGATTCCTGCAGGACCCAAAAGAGCGGTAAATAAGATCGTTATTCCC
Organism: Mobula hypostoma; assembly: GCF_963921235.1. Taxonomy (NCBI): domain Eukaryota; kingdom Metazoa; phylum Chordata; class Chondrichthyes; order Myliobatiformes; family Myliobatidae; genus Mobula; species Mobula hypostoma. The sequence goes on along the minus strand of NW_026948115.1, from coordinate 229,186 downwards.
ATTGCCCCACTGGTCCCCGATACCAAGACCATAAGACCATAAGACAAAGGAGCAGAAGTAGGCCATTCGGCCCATCGAGTCTGCTCCGCCATTTTATCATGAGCTGATCCATTTTCTCCTATTTAGTCCCACTCCCCTGCCTTCTCACCATAACCTTTGATGCCCTGGCTACTCAGATACCTATCAATCTCTGCCTTAAATACACCCAATGACTTGGCCTCCACTGCTGCCCATGGCAACAAATTCCATAGATTCACCACCCTCTGACTAAAAAAATTTCTTCGCATTTCTGTTCTGAAGGGCACCCTTCAATCCTGAAGTCATGCCCTCTCGTACTAGACTCCCCCATCATGGGAAACAACTTTGCCACATCCACTCTGTCCATGCCTTTTAACATTCGAAATGTTTCTATGAGGTCTCCCCTCATTCTTCTAAACTCCAAGGAATACAGTCGAAGAGCGGACAAACGTTCCTCATATGTTAACCCTCTCATTCCGGGAATCATTCTAGTGAATCTTCTCTGTACCCTCTCCAACATCAGCACATCCTTTCTTAAATAAGGAGACCAAAACTGCCCACAGTACTCCAAGTGAGGTCTCACCAGCGCCTTATAGAGCCTCAACATCACATCCCTGCTCCTATACTCTATTCCTCTAGAAATGACTGCCAACATTGCATTCGCCTTCTTCACTACCGACTCAACCTGGAGGTTAGCTTTAAAGGTATCCTGTATGAGGACTCCCAAGTCCCGTTGCATCTCAGAACTTTGAATTCTTTCTCCATTTAAATAATAGTCTGCCCGTTTATTTTTTCTGCCGAAGTGCATAACCATACACTTTCCAACATTGTACTTCATTTGCCACTTCTCTGCCCATTCTTCAAATCTATCCAAGTCTCTCTGCAGACTCTCCGTTTCCTCAGCACTACCGGCCCCTCCACCTATCTTCGTATCGTCAGCAAACTTAGCCACAAAGCCATCTATTCCATAATCCAAATCGTTGATGTACAATGTAAAAAGAAGCGGCCCCAACACGGACCCCTGTGGAACACCACTGGTAACCAGCAGCCAACCAGAATAGGATCCCTTTATTCCCACTCTCTGTTTCCTGCCAATCAGCCAACGCTCTATCCACGTATGTAACTTTCCTGTAATTCCATGGGCTCTTATCTTGTTAAGTAGCCTCATGTGTGGCACCTTGTCAAAGGCCTTCTGAAAATCCAGATATACAACATCCACTGCATCTCCCTTGTCTAGCCTACTGGTAATTTCCTCAAAAAATTGTAATAGGTTTGTCAGGCAGGATTTTCCTTTAAGGAATCCATGCTGAGTTCTGCCTGTCTTGTCATATGCCCCCAGGTACTCTGTAACCTCATCCTTGACAATTGACTCCAACAACTTCCCAACCACTGATGTCAAGCTAACAGGTCTATAATTTCCTTTTTGCTTCCTTGCCCTTTCTCAAATAGCGGAGTGACATTTGCAATCTTCCAGTCCACCGGAACTATGCCAGAATCTATCGACTTTTGAAAGATCATCGCTAGTGCCTCCACAATCTCCACAGCTACTTCCTTCAGAACACGCGGGTGCATTCCATCTGGTCCGGGAGATTTATCTACCTTTAGACTATTCAGCTTCCTGAGTACTTTCTCTGTCGTAATTGTGACTGCGCATACTTCTCTTCCCTGCCACCCTTGAGTGTCCGGTATCCTGCTGTCTTCCTCAGTGAAGACTGATGCAAAATACTTGTTCAGTTCCTCTGCCATCTCCTCATCTCCCATTACAATTTCTCCAGCATCGTTTTCTATCGGTCGTATATCTACTCTCACCTGTCTTTTACTCTTTATATACTTGAAAAAGCTTTTAGTATCCTCTTTGATATTATTTGCTAGCTTCCTCACCTCTATATCCTCACCTCTATAATCGCCTCCGCCAGTACCTTCACCGTCACAGACTAATGTTCGGGGTTTTCTCTACACCTCCACCTGCTGACAGCCGGTATCTACTGGCTGTCACCTACAAGAACCAGCCGTATACTTGTTCCCGATTGCTCAAGGGTACACAGAAAGCCCAGCAGTGCGTGCGGCGGCCGTAAAGCATGAGCTGGATGAGAGCCCCTTGTCCGATCACTCCACCCTTATCCAACATGCTGACGATACCCTGACAGCTTCGGACACGGGCCCTCGCTGCCGAGCTGGTACAATTAAGCTGTTACAGCATCTGGCTGACAGGGGACACCGGGTTTCCCTGGAAAAGTTGCAGTGTTGCCAGGACACCGTGCAGTGTCTCGGGTTCGAGCTGACCGAGGGAACGAGAGGGCTCGGAAAAGACTGTAAATTGGCTGTCCAGCACATCCCGATACCAAAGACAGAGAAGGGAATTCTTTCCTACCTGGGAATGGCTGGGGACTGTTGACAGTGGATACCGGAGTAGAGGGAAATGGATGCTGTACTCCGGGCAGCCACACTGCAGGACCAGCCAGTAACTGTGTGGTGGACTGACCAGAGGGATTGGGCATTTATAGCCCTAAAATAGTGGTCGCCAACCAGTCGATCGCAATCGACCGGTCAATCTTCGAAACTTTCCCAGTAGATCCCGAAAAAAAAGAAAAATAAATGCACAAATACATTATGCCTGATAAATCTTTTGATGCAAATATGTAGTAATTTCTACTTTGAAAAAGGACCACTCGACAACTTCATGCCCAAAAGGAACAACTTTATCTAGGACGGTAAAACGATATTCGCATACAAAGGTTTTCACGAATGCGCACCCGGCAGAGAAGACCGGAAGGGAATCCCTGCAACCCCGGAAACTGTTTCGAGACAGATATTTCAGATAAAAACAAAGGCGCGTGCCTTTAATCACCTTTAATGCCTTTAACAACTTTAATCGTCTGCTCACGAGTGCATGTACAAGTATATCATAACAGAAACAATCCCAATTTACAAACAGCTTTCCGTAGCGGGAGTATTGCTATATTACCATGATCCTAACTGGTATTAACTTATCTTTATAATGCTCACATTACAACACTTCTCCCCCTTTAAATTCCAACATTCTCCAAATGTAAAAGAAATGGGAAACAAAAACTGTGGTGTCATTAGCCTGCGTACCCCTGAAACTTATACCAGTGTCTCAGTAAGTTTACCAATACCAGGAAGGTTGAGGAGCTGAAATCGGGTTTGAAGGCCCAGCAAACATGCTGCTCAGAGGACGTGGATCGACAAGTGTTAAAGGACTTGTCACTCTGTGAATATTTTTCACGACAGTTCGATGAATCCCTGGATGTAAAGCAAACAGCTCAGCTTGTTGTATTTGTCAGAATGGCTTTCCAGGATTTTACAACAAAGTAGGACTTCCTTTTGCACTTAAAGGAGAGAACGAGAGGTGAGGATATTTACAATGAGTTTTTAAAAAATGTCCATGAAAATGGCATCCCCATTCATAAACTGTGGCAATTACTACTGATGGGGCCCCAGCAATGCGCAGTGTGTGCGTTGGTTTTATAGCACTGTGCCGTAATGACCCCAATTCTCCCGACTTCCTGGATTATCACTGTGTGATTCATCAGCAGGCCTTGGCTGGGAAGGTCGTGGACTTTTCTCATGTAATGACACTGGTGGTCAAACTGATAAACGATTCGAGCAAAACTACTTCAGCACCGCTTATTCAAGGCGTTTTTGGATGAGCTCGATGCTGCTATGGCCTGTTTGATATGCTAGTTACAGTGTTTTCTTGGTTGAATTAATTTGAAAGTTTGACAAAAACATTTTATGTAATTAAAACACAATTAGCCCAAATAAAGGGCCTCAAGTTGGAAGTACAATCTGAGCTGTTTTTTCTCTAAACCATTTCGTAGGTCAATCTTGCCTTTCACTGAGGCCGAGGTAGGGGATCTTGGGCTTAAAAAGGTTGGTGACCACTACCCTAAAAGATGCCAGCCCTGGGCCTACCTGACTACGAGAAGCCTTTCCTGCTGTCCATTAACGAGAAGCGGGGATTCACTACCGGAGTGCTGTGCCAAAAATACGGGAGAGGTTGGTCACTCGGAACGCAGTGAAGGTAGGAGGAAACCGGACTGGATACAGGCCACTCGGTGACGAGAAAGGAGAGGAACAACAGACTGGAGTGAACAGCACCCGTTCAGCTGCCGAGCAGAGTGAGAGACTCAATGACAGAATATGAATGTGAATAGGGTAAACGATGTGAGTGTTGATCTAGAAGATCAACAAGGAGGGATTTGTGGAGAAAAAGCAAAAAGCATTGTGTGCAAATAGAGAACGTTCCGTGCTAACTCTCGCCAGATCAGGTATGAGTCTAATCTGCTGCGACCAGAGAAACAGGAACTAATGTGCTCAGCTCTGCAAGATAGTTTAACTTGTAACTGCTCCCTTCACTTTGTTTTGTTTTGTAGTGAACAGTAACATATTGTTATAGTGATAATATTTCTATACAATAATTGGATATATTATAATGAGTCTACTGTTACTATGCTGAACTGTACAAAAGGACACTATTGTAACAGGAGAGTAGAGTCGGGTGCTGGTGGAGACCAGCTCTCTCTCTCTCCTTGGTCCAAAGTAAATTAAATGTCCGGAAACGAGACACTAGATTCGATTATTCTTTTCAGCCTACTAAGGTCAAATTTCCACAATAATCAACACTCCCCAGTCACCCAGAGCCCCCAACAATTCCCACAGTTACCCCATCCCCCCCACAATCCACACATTTACCTCATCACCCCATGATCCCCACGGTTATACCTATCCCCAACAATCCCCAATTACCCCATCAACCCCACAATTCCCAGTTATCCCCATCCCCCACAATCCTGTTACCCCCATTCCCACACAATCCCCAGTCACTCCATCCCCCACAGTCCCCAGTCACCCCGTTCCCCCCACAATCCCCACAGTCACAATGTTCTCCCTCCCCCCCCCACAATCCCTACCATTGCTCCCCATTACACCCCCCATGCCCGGTCCCTCCTGTCACCCCCTCTCCCTCCACGTTGTTCACCACTCACCCCCTGTCTGGTTGGTCCGGCTCATGAGGGTCTGGATGTTGGTCTTGTACACTGGCTCGTTGCCCTGAGAGATCTGTGTCTCCCGTTTCCAGTAGTCGGCTCCCTGACTCTCGGCCATCCACTGCTGACGGGGCACCTTCTTCCCCAACTCACTGTCGTAGTAAACGATCGGCTCCTCGTCCACGTACCCGACCGTAATGAACTCAGGGACCCCCGACCCCGGGGTCACCGCCGTATGGAAATAACGGAGAGAGTGAGAGCCTGGAACCGGAGCAGAGAGTTAGAAAGGCTGGGAATCCAAATTTCGGGAAGGACCCATGCCCAAAACCAGCACCCTGAGACCCAAGACCCTGGGGTCCTAGCCCCAAACCCCTGAGACAATCAGGGTCCCAGAACCGGAGAATCAGGTCTCACCCCTCACCCCAAGAGCCACATTCAAAGCAGAGACAGGATCTAACTGTCCGACACATTCTCCATTGATGGACAGGATGTCGCTCAGTCGACACCAGAGGCAACAGTGGGACAGGAGGAATTTGTGGGATCACTGGTGGAGGAAAGCAATGGGAAGGGTAGGAAAAGAAGGTGTGGCCATTCTGTGAGGAAAATCACATTTGATCTTTAGTAAAGAGAATGCACAGCAATGTAGTGGTTAGCATAACACTTTATAGTGGGAATGATCTGGGTTCCATTCTGCTAAATTCTATAAGGAGTTTGTACATTCTCCCCATGAATGTGTGGATTTTCTCCAGCAGCTCCAGCTTCCTCCCACATGACACAGACGTACGGGTTAAATGTTTTGGGCATGTCATGTTGGCACCTGAAGCAATGTTCCCTCTAAGGTCTGATTTTGTTACTTGCGCACAAAGGAATTTAAAAGATAGGAATTGTCACCCTCGACCTCGTTGCCATGTTAAGTATATTTCACAATCATACACAATCACTTTTCCTTTTCCAGTTTCTGATGTGAACAGTGTTGACAACCTGGTGTCGATTTGCCCGCAGATTTCAGAACTGGCTATCATATATGAGAAATAAAACTCAATGATGTGTATTATTTTATTTCCTTTAAACAAAAAACAAAACTTGGTAGTTTATTATCCTCAGAACTGCTTCAGGTTTACTTCCACTGAAAAATTCAGTGTCATTGTCACAGGGCAAAAACATGCCCAGCACAAGGTTTTTGAGCTCACTGGTCATTACAAATCAGAGGGGACACTGACCAGAAGCAAAGTAACACTTGCAGGCTTCCCCCGAAACATCCTCAGATTGTGTTGATCATTGAGGCAAATGACACATTTCACAGATGTTTCGATGGACTATAATGTGACAACTGGAGCAAACAATGCCCTATTCTTTCAGGTGACTATTTTCTCTCCACAAGAGGAGACTGGGGAGGTGAGGACATTGGTCTGTCCTTCCTGCAGGACGTGGGAGTAGAGACATTTCCACTCACCACTAACACTACAGGACATGTGTCCAGCCACAGCTCATGGCAGAACACACAGAGCTGCTGGACTCTGGGGCAGTTTAGATGCAGAAAATCCAGTAAAAGGTCCACTTAGTGATCTGGACCGAGGTCCAGGTCGAGGAGGAGGAGATGGGTGACACCAGGGAAGACAGGCAGGTCGTGTCTGGGACATGCAGTGGTCACTGCCCTCTCAAATAGGTATACCATATCGGACACTGCTGGGGAATAATCTCAAACACGTATACCATATCAGACACTGCTGGGGAATGATGTCTCATAGAGAAACAGTAACAACTGCTGAGATTGTGGTACCACTGCTGGCTCTGACCCACAGCAGGGGAGCTAAAAGTCATGGTGAGTGTTGGTGGTGGAGGAATCGTTACAGAGGGGTAAAGACACGTGCTTCTCAAGCTGAGCCCAGGAAGGTGTGATGCCTCCCTGGTGCCAGGGTCAGGGAAGGGTCAGAGTGGTACAGAGGTTCTGAAGGGGGAGGTTGAAAAGTCAGAGGTCATGATAGGTGTTGGTACCAAAGAAATAGGCAGAGAGGTGTGGTCCTGCAGAGAGTATTTATGGGGGTCTGGCAGAAGACAAAAAGCAGGATCTACAGTTGTAGTGAATTACTCTGTGCCAGTGAGGGTAGAAATCAGAATATGTGTGGCCGAGGAGTCAGAGAGTCACACATCTCAGAAACAGGCCCTTCAGCCCAAATAAATTCCTGTCCAAGTGTCCCATTCATCAGTGTTTTCCGTCTCCCTCGAAAGAAGATGATGCAAGTGAACAACTCAACCAAGAGCGACATCCTCCAAATGGTTCACAAAACTACTTCTTTCACGTTGAACTTTTCCAATCCATGTATCTATCAAAGTGCCTTTTAAATGTTGTTAATGTACCTGCCTCAGGCACTTCACCTGGGACCACCTTCAGTAAAGATGAACCACCTACTGGGGGATGTTGCTGCCCTTTGGCATCTTCTCTTCACTCCCACCTTAAACGTTTGCCCTCAGATTGTGATTACCCAACCCCAGGAAAGAGACTGTGGGCATTAACCCTCAAGATGTCACCATAAGACACAGGAGCAGAACTCGGCCCAAGTCTGCTCCGCCATTTCATCACTCTTGTGAACCTCCTCTGAACCCTCTCCAATGTCAATACATCCCTTCTTAAACAAGGGGTGTAAAACTGCTCACAGCACTCTAAATAAGGCCTCACCTGTGCTTCATAAAGGCTCAGCATTACATCCTTGCTGTTATGTTCTAGTTCTCTTGAAATGAACGCTGACTTTGCAGTTGCCTTCCTCACCAGTGACTCAACCTGCAAATTAACCTTTAGGGAATCCTGCACAAGGACTCCCAAGTCTCTTTCCATCTCAGATTTTTGAATTTTCTCTCCATTTAGAAAATAGTCAATGCTTTTATTCCTTCTACCAAAGAGTATGACCGTACACTTCCCGACTCTGTATTCCATCTGTCACTTCTTTGTCCATTCTCCTTATCTAAGTCCTTCTGCAGCCTCCCTTCTTCCTCAACATGACCAGCCCCTCCACCTATCTTCCTATCATCTGCAAACTTGACCACAAAGCCATCAATTCCATTACCAAAATCACTGACATGCAATGTAACAAGAAGTGGTCCAAACACCAAGCCCTACAGAACAACACTAGGCACCGGTGGCCAATAAGAAAAGGCTCCCTTTATTCCCACTCCTATCCTCCTGCCGATCCGCCAATGCTCAATCCATGCGATATCTTGCCTGTAATACCATGGGCTCTTGTTAAACAGCCTCATGTGAGGCACCTTGTCAAATGTTTTCTGAAAATCCATGTACACAGCATACACCAATTCTCTATCCTGTTCATTACACACTTTGACAAGATCATCCCTGATTCTCCTAACCTCCAATGACGAAAGTCCCAAGCCACTCAGCCACTCTCCATAACAGTCCTTCCCGCCCAAGGAACATGCTCATAACTCACTCCTCGTCCATTACAACTTAATGGCTTCTTTCCTGAAGCAGACTGACCAAAACAGATCACAGCACTCCAAATGAAACTGCACTAATGTCCCAGAAATAACAAATCAACTTCCATACTCAGTGCCTTGAGTGATGAAGCTGAACTTGCCAAAACCCTTCTTTACCGCCCTAACCAATTTCCCCCGGAATCAATAAAGTATGACTATGACTATGACTATGACTATCTACCTGTGATGCACCTTTCAGGGAACTACGTAGTTGAAGACCTTGGTACCTTTTCTCCAATACTCCCAACCATTCACCTTGAAAGTCGGACCTGGATTTGATTTCCTAAATTGCAGAACCTCATACTTAACTGAACTAATTTACATTCCATGAACCATTTACCCTGCTGATCAAGATCCCTCTGTAACTTTTGATAATCCTCTTCACTATTTATCTAATTATTTAGAGATACTGTGTAATTAGCCCTTCGAGCCACCACCAGCAACACGTGATTTTAACACTGGCCTAAACCTAATCACTGGACAATACAGTGACCAATTGACCCACTAACCAGCACGTCTTTGAACTGTGGGAGGAAACCGGAGCATCCGGAGAAAACCCAGGCATTCCATGGGGAGGGTGAATAAACTCCTTGCAGAGGACGCTAGAATTGAACTCCAAACTCTGATACCCTGAGCTGTAATTAATATCACACTAACCGCTGCACAATCACAGTGCCCAGCACCAGTAGATCAGTGTGCAACATGTCACAATGCTGGGGATTTGAAGAACGAGGCTGTGTTAGGTCTCTTCAAGAGCATGACAGTGGATGAGTCCATGGGGCCTGTTGGGATATACCTGGGTTATTAAGAGAGGCAAGAGATAAGATTGATGGGGTCGAGACGAAGGTTTTGTATCTTTGCAAATTACATATAATAATATAAAGGATAATTACTTATCCTTTGTTCAAGAAGGAAAATAGGGAGTGTCCAGGTAACTACAAGCAGTCAGTCTCACATCAACAGCAGGGAAGCTCCTGACAAAAATAAAGGACAGGAATTATGCAAATTTATAAAGTCAGAGGCTGATCAGGAATAATCAACATGGCTCTGTATGGAGGAAGTCCTGCATCAATAACTTCAATATTTTTCAGATGGTTTTTTCTAGAAGACTAGGAAGGCAGGGTGAGAGATGTTGACTATATAGCCTGAATACGGCATTTTCCAAGGACTCCATGGTGGTCTGGACCAGAACAACATGGCACATGAGATCCAGGAAACTGGCTACACGAGTCCAAACTTGCTGGGTGATGGCAGGCAGAAGGTGAAGACAGGAGGATGCTTTTCTGATTGGAAGTCTGTGACTAGTGATGTACCACAGGTCAGTGTCATGACATCTCTTATTTGCAATGTACAATAAAGTCACCCCTCAGTCTCCTTCGCTGCACAGAAAACAGTCACAGCCTCTCCAATCCCTCCTTATAACTCAAGCCTTCTTGTTCCGGTAACTGCATTTCTGCATCATTTCTAAAAGAATTGCAGCCTTCCTATAGCTGTGTGACCAAAACTGCACAGAATATTTACAAGTGCATTCTCATCAATGGTTTGTACGACTGCAACATGACATCTCAAGTCTTGTACTCAGTAACATGACCGAAGATGGTAAACACGCCAATCTCTTTATTCACTACTTGTCATGCTTCAATCAGAGCACCAGGGGGCACCAGAATCCTCCAAGCTCTGATGCTGCTCCTCCCATAGAAACCATAGAAACTACAGCACAGAAACAGGCCCTTCGGCCTTCTTGGCTGTGCCGAACCATTTTCTGCCTAGTCCCACTGACCTGCACACGGACCATATCCCTCCATACACCTCCCATCCATGTATCTGTCCAATTTATTCTTAAATGTTAAAAAAGAACCCGCATTTACCACCTCGTCTGGCAGCTCATTCCATACTCCCACCACTCTCTGTGTGAAGAAGCCCCCCCTAATGTTCCCTTTAAACTTTTCCCCTCTCACCCTTAACGCATGTCCTCTGGTTTTTTTCTCCCCTTGCCTCAGTGGAAAAAGCCTGCTTGCATTCACTCTATCTATACCCATCATAATTTTATATACCTCTATCAAATCTCCCCTCATTCTTCTACACTCCAGGGAATAAAGTCCTAACCTATTCAAACCTTTCTCTGTAACTGAGTTTCTCAAGTCCCGGCAACATCCTTGTAAACCTTCTCTGCACTCTTTCAACCTTATTTATATCCTTCCTGTAATTTGGTGACCAAAACTGAACACAATACTCCAGATTCGGCCTCACCAATGCCTTATACAACCTCATCATAACATTCCAGCTCTTATACTCAATACTTTGATTAATAAAGGCCAATGTACCAAAAGCTCTCTTTACGACCCTATCTACCTGTGACGACACTTTCAGGGAATTTTGTATCTGTATTCCCAGATCCCTCTGTTCCACTGCACTCCTCAGTGCCTTACCATTAACCCTGTATGTTCTACCTTGGTTTGTCCTTCCAACGTGCAATACCTCACACTTGTCTGTATTAAACTCCATCTGCCATTTTTCAGCCCATTTTTCCAGCTGGTCCAAGTCCCTCTGCAGGCTCTGAAAACCTTCCTCACTGTCTACTACACCTCCAATCTTTGTATCATCAGCAAACTTGCTAATCCAATTTACCACATTATCATCCAGATCATTGATATAGATGACAAATAACAATGGACCCAGCACTGATCCCTGTGGCACACCACTAGTCACAGGCCTCCACTCGGAGAAGCAATTCTCTACTACCACTCTTTGGCTTCTTCCATTGAGCCAATGTCTAATCCAATTTACCACCTCTCCATGTATACCTAGTGACTGAAATTTCCTAACTAACCTCCCATGCGGGACCTTGTCAAATGCCTTACTGAAGTCCATGTAGACAATATCCACTGCCTTCCCTTCATCCACTTTCCTGGTAACCTCCTCGAAAAACTTCAATAGATTGGTCAAACATGACCTATCCCGCACAAAGCCATGTTGACTCTCCCTAATAAGTCCCTGTCTATCCAAATGCTTGTAGATTCTGTCTCTTAGTACTCCCTCCAATAACTTACCTACTACCGACGTTAAACTCACCGGCCTATAATTTCCCGGATTACTTTTCGATCCTTTTTTAAACAACGGAACAACATGAGCCACTCTCCAATCCTCCAGCACTTCACCCATAGACAGCGATTTCTGCCAGGGCCCCCGCAATTTCAACACTAGTCTCCTTCAAGGTCCGAGGGAACACTCTGTCAGGTCCCAGGGATTTATCCACTTTAATTTTCCTCAAGACAGCAAGGACCTCCTCCTTTTCAATCTGTACAGTTTCCATGGTCTCACTACTTGATTCCCTCAATTCCATAGATTTCATGCCAGCTTCCTTAGTAAATACAGATGCAAAAAACCTATTTAAGATCTTCCCCATTTCCTTTGGTTCCGCACAAAGCCAACCACTCTGATCTTCAAGAGGACCAATTTTATCCCTTACAATCCTTTTGCTCTTAACATACTTGTAAAAGCTCTTTGGATTATCCTTCACTTTGATTGCCAAGGCAACCTCATGTCTTCTTTTAGCCCTCCTGATTTCTTTCTTAAGTATTTTCTTGCACTTCTTATACTCCTCAAGCACCTGATTTACCCCCTATTTCCTATACATTTCATACAACTCCCTCTTCTTCTTTATCAGAGTTGCAATATCCCTTGGGAACCAAGGTTCCTTATTCCTATTCAATTTGCCTTTAATCCTGACAGGAACATACAAACTCTGCACTCTCAAAATTTCCCCTTTGAAGGCTTCCCACCTACCGATCACATCTTTGCCAGAGAACAACCTGTCCCAATCCACGCTTTTTAGATCCTTTCTCATTTCTTCAAATTTGGCCTTCTTCCAGTTCAGAACCTCAACCCTAGGACCAGATCTATCCTTGTCCATGATCAAATTGAAACTAATGGTGTTATGATCACTGGAACCAAAGTGCTCCCCTACACAGACTTCTGATCCCTGGCTGATTATTTTCGCATTTATCTTATTTTAGTTTACCAGTGCACCATGCCTTGTTCTGTTTGTTTAGTTAAGTTTTGTTTGTCATTGCTCCGTCTTGAGTCTACCTACCCTGTGTGCAGTAATTCTCAAGTCCTAGACTGGGTTCTCTACCAACCAAACCTCAAGTGACAATTCTTTGTTCAACTCCATTCTTTAACTCCTTCCATTTGATCCGAGCCTCTCCTGGAGGTCCACTGGTTAAAGGTATGGAACTTCACCGTAACAACCCCAGTTCAAACCCAACCTGGAAACCACCCTTGTTACAATTGTATGTCTAACTGGGAACAATGCATTTGTACTGCTGCTACACAGTCCTCAGTAAATTACATATGTAGTGCAAATCTCTCCCTGGTTTAAAGTCCCAAAATGACCTACCTCCAAGTTAAAATACATTTGCTGTTCCAACCTTAGATCATTCCAGATGGAGGCTCTGGGCCAAACTTTTGACTGCCATTTCCCTCTACACTTACCAAGTTCCTCCAGCAGTTTGTTTTTCTTTAACCTTCAGAGAAATTATTGACTGTCCACTACACCACCAGTGTTGTTGTCATCTGCAAACTCCCCAACACACCACCCACATTCTCATCCAAATCATTTACACAAATAACAAGCAACAGGAGTCCCAGAACCGATGCCCACAATACACCACCAGTCACTGGATTCCAATCTGAAAAATCTACTGTCCACTATCACACCCTAACTTCTACCACTGGGTCAAGTATGTATCGATTTGGCTAGCTTACCCTGGATCCAATGTGATCTCACTTTCTGGACCTGTCCACCATGTAGGATGTTATCAAAAGCCTTTCCAGAGCCGTTGTTGGCAACATCTACTGCCCATCCCTTGTCAATCCTCTTGGTCTCCTCTCCAAAGACTTTGATCACATTCATGAGAAACAGTTTCACAGCCCTTGCCTTTCCAAATACAGGTAGATCCAGTTTCTCAGAATCCCATCTGGTACATTTTCCAGCACTAACATTAGGCTCAACAGCCTGTAGTTCCCTAGCTTGCCCATGCAATCTTTCTTACATAAAAGGACAACATCAGGTATCTTCCAATCTTCTGGTACCATACCCTTATCTACTGAAGCAACAGATCTCCCAGGGCCCCACCAATTTCTGCCTTCATTCCCATAATATCTTAGGATACTCTCAATCAAATCCATGGATTTATCTATTTTTATCCACCTCAAGAACACCAACATCTCATTTGTAATATTGAAACGTTTCAGGATGTCTCTGTAGTCTTTCCTGAGTTCCCCAGCATGGACCTGACCTCCCCAGTTAAGTGGATATGAGAAGTATTTATTTGAGACCTCAGTCTCCACTTATATACAGCCACACTGATCCTTCAGGGATCTCTGCTCTCCCCAATTACCCCTTTGCTCTTGACATACAGATGATTTTCAGATTATCCTTGACAGAGAAGGTAAAGAAGATCTCATTCTCCCAATAATGGAACTGCATAAAACGGCGGTGAGTCTGCACTGAGAACTGTGAGCATTTCTGCTCAGCACGCTATGGGAGGCCAAGGAGGTGACCCCATATATGAGAGGTACAGATAGGATGGACGGTCAAAATCCTTCTCCCGTCATAAGGGTATTAAAACTCGGGGTCATAGGTTAAGGCGAGAGGAAGGAGTTTCACAGGAGATCTGGTGTTTTTACACGGAGGGTGTCTGATATCTGGAACTCACTGCCGGGGATATGGTGCAATCACATTCTAACACTACATTAAAGAGACATTTGGACACTTCAATCGGAAAAACCTCAGCCACGGACGGTTCCGGGACCGGCTGGGAAAAGAGGAGGGTTGGGCACGAGGCTAGCAACCCGATCGTGTAAAAACACAGAGCTACGGAAACTCCAAAGGTTTCATCCCTGGGAGAGGAAGGAAGACACAAAATGGGCTGCACCATTAAACTGGAAACTCCGAACAGCCCAGGCAGCGCCACAGTTAATGTTTCAGGTCCAGAACTGGGAAAGTGAGGAAATGAGTGGGTGGGAGGAGGGAGGGATTGGACAAAACTCTGTCTCTGATAGGGTGGTCAGCGCTGGCCGGTACATAGACCTGGTTAACAGATTAATAACCTCTCCTTCACAACACGAAGATGCCTCACCTCATTACCCTACTGTAACACATTTAACCCCTGCTTCCCACCACCCAGTCCGAACCCCTCTCTGTCCTGTGTAAATGCCCCTGCACACCCTTACGTCACATTAACGTGTCGGGAGGAAGCAGTGCTCCAGCACGGATCTCCAGGACTGAATTGGCTCTTCCCTCGCCATCCTCTAAACCCCAGTGTAACCAGCCACCTGGTGTCCCACTGTCCACTTGTCCGGTTCCTGCCCAGGTCAGTGAAGGTGTTAACCCATCCGTCCGCACTCCCCTCCCCATCTCGCCTCCCGTGTGCAGTTTCTGCAGGGGCTCAGAACACACAACACTCTCAAACCGATCGCCCCTGTCCTCAGACTGCGGGGCGTGGGACCCTCACACCTCGACTGGGGTCGGGACCCTGTGTCCATCCTCTCACTCACTGAATGTCCCGCTGACCATTGACTCTTCACTCACCTGCGGAGACCCCTCCACAGAGGAGGGCCAGCAGTAGTAGACGCAGCATCATTATTCCCTCTCTATCAGAACTGTTTCGAGTTTCCAAGTGCTCCGCCACTGCTCAGCACAATACCAGAACCACTCGGATCACCGCTCCCCAAAGTCTGCGGACTCCGGGCGATGTCCGTCAGGTTCATCCCCGAACTGCACGCTGATTGGTCCGCGGGATAGCGCAGCCCAATCATAATCTGTCTCTGTTTAGCGTCATTGGTCTCTGGGCAGAAGTGGTCCCAGAAGTTTGAGTCGCTTGGAAATAAAATTACAAACATCCGCATCCGTCCAATCAGAAAAAGAGCTGATGTGTGAGTCATCGGTTGCCGGGAAGGGTGGAGTGAGCGGAGTTTGGAATCACAAATTGAAAGTATGGGAACGGGAGGGAGAGGCAGGGTCCTGATGTCACAGACCCTCGGGGCCAAACCCCGGGGAAAATTACACAGAAGGAGAACCACAACCTGCTAAAGAAATTCAGCACGGCGAGAATCATTTGTAGAATTAGAGTGATGGTCAGTGCCGAGGGATTGAGAGTGTAGGGGGCTGTGAACTAGATCAGAGAGGTGTAGGTGAGGGGTGAGGTCAGGGATGGTAGGTGATGGGTAGGACCAGGTGAGGGCCGAGGGAGGGAGTTCAGAGACAGACTCTGTGGGTAATAGGTAGAACCAGAGGGTTGATTGGCAGATGGATCCAGATGGCAGGGGAGATGGGAGGAGAACCTCGGGGAAATCGGTGTATTTAAACCTATTTATTATCAAATGGGCAGGTGGGGTCAGAGTGAGTGTTGGGGAGGGAAGCAAACTGGATAAAGGGGTGGTGAGTAAACTAGACAGAACACAAAGGGTGCTAATTACCAGATATCTGAGAGTTGGGTGTACAGACCAATGGGTTGTATAAGGTGAAAGGTCAGGTCATTGGCGGGGACAGGACACAAGACTCTGCTAAATGGCTGCTCCTTGATCTCGCTGATGTAAATCAGGCTGGGGTACTGAAAGCAGTGGAGGAGTTCTTCGGGCCCTTTTTACACACCTGTCTTTGTAAACCTCCTGAATAGTGAAGGTGTGACGAGGTGGTATTCCACTGGAGCTGATGGAATGACGAAGATGATATGCTGGATATGGAAGCTGATGTAGCACTGATAGAGGGAGGTACTGACCATGAGGGCACCTACCCTGGGATAAGGACCCTGATGGTGGCCTGTGGGCAGAGACATTGGGGGCAGAGATGCTGAGGGAATAGACTGTGGTGCTCTACCTGTGGGACAAACCCCATGGGTACAAGCATGGGGGTACAGATCAGGGACTGGGCCAGATCTAACAGGTGGTCCACGGTCACTGGGGTCCAATCTGCAGTCTGTACAGAACTGGAGGATGTGAATTGTGAAGAAGTTGTTAAGAGGGCGGGGGAATGGATGGAGAGGATGTGGATGAAATTTATTCCTGGGAAAAGAGTCATGTTACATCTCAAAAGGTATGACATGAATGTGAAGGGACATAGTGAATGAATGGAGGGATCTGGGGTGCATGGACTTTCTCCTTTGGCATTAGTTTCCCTTCCCTCTAAAGGGATGTACCCAGACTGTAGGTGAAACATCTCCACTGCAAAGCCTCTCATTATGCACAAACAAATTTCTTAGCTTGGCTTTCTTTCTAGTTTACCTGGGTCAATCTTACTTCAACTGACTATTTGAATCCTAGAGTGGTCCCGCATTGCATTCGAAGTGTCCGTGGTTAATCTGTTCCGTACCTTCCAATATTCACTTTATGCAGTTTAGTTTGTTATTTATACATGATTCATCTGTAGAATTTATCCTTACCTTCATAAGTTATCAGGTGTTACATGTGTTATGTGTACTTCTGTGCTTTACACCCTGGTCCAGAGAATCATTGTTTCATTTCTATATACATTATATGGTTATATACTGTATGTTATATACATCTACATAGTTAATGTCACTGTTCCCTGGTAATCCTGTTTTATCCTGATCCCTAGCATTTGAGATACAAAGTGGATTGGGCAAACTGTCTGCAGGAGAAAGTTTTGGAACCAGCCAGAGGCTGTGAGACTGGAGTGGGATCTGTGCCCACATGTGTTTGGGAGAAGCGGCTCCTGGGAAGAGGCTGGAGAGCAGCCAGGGCCACAGAGCAGGTTGGACTGTGGACGGTGACCGGGGATTTCCCGGGAGTCAGAGTGCTGCCATCTTCACTCAGCGGTCTGTTGCCGTTCCCATCTCCACGGTAACGGGTTCACACTACTCCGTCTGTGACCCCTGAGTGGGTTCTGTTACAGGGGAAAAGCTAAGGGGTGCTGGGGGGTTGAGGGGCAGGATAGTGAAATGTTCTTACTACTGGGAGGTTGGCAGAGGTGATGCACTGAAGTGTGAGTCAAAACCAAAAAAAATGAAAGTTGCTGTATTCCTGAAATAAACTGAGACAGACTCAGCAGGTCAGGCAGCATCGGTAAAGGGAGGGAGACAAGAGCTAATGTTTCAGGTCTCAGACCATTCATTAGACATTGAGAGGTATTTCAGTCATCTCAACACATCCCATCCTCCCGTCCCAAACCTCTCCCCCCAGCATTGTCCCACCCTCTCCCTTCCCATCTCCAATCTCCACTTCCCAATCACATCTAACCCCTCTCCCCTGCATTATAGTCCCCAACTCTTCCCCTCTCCCACACCATTAACATCTCCTTCCTCCCTTCCCTGTCACCATCCCCACCCTCTCTCTGCCCATCCATTGCCTCAGTCCCCCTTCTCCCCGTTACTGTCCGAAATCCTGGCAGATATATTTAAAATGTCGGTGTCTATGGGTGAGGTACCGGAGGATTGGAGAGTGGCTCATGTTGTTCCGTTGTTTAAAAAAGGATCGAAAAGTAATCCAGGAAGTTATAGGCCGGTAAATTTAACATTGGTAGTGGGTAAGTTATTGGAGGGAGTACTAAGAGACAGAATCTACAAACATTTGGATAGACAGGGACTTATCAGGGAGAGTCAACATGGCTTTGTGCGTGGTAGGTCATGTTTGACCAATCTATTGGAGTTTTTCGAGGAGGTTACGAGGAAAGCGGATATCAGTCGCTAAGTATTGTTACATGCTCAAGGAGATGTGTTTTTTTGTGAGAATGATGTAGTGGTCTTTTGGAGGTCACCTGATGTGATTTTCCCGCTGATGTGAGGTCACGTGATGACATCTCTCTCTCTCTCTCTCTCTCTCTCTCTCTCTCTCTCTCTCTCTCTCTCTCTCTCTCTCTCTCTCTCTCTCTCTCTCTCTCTCTCTCTCTCTCTCTCTCTCTCTCTCTCTCTCTCTCTCCCTCCCTCTCTCCCTCTCTCTCTCTCTCTCTCTCTCTCTCTCTTCTCCTCTCCTCTCCCTCGACTATGTAAGGGTCGACTCAGGTGACGCAGTGGGTTTTTGAGTTTGTAGATTTCCAGGTAGAACATGTTGTGCTTCCGTTTCTGTTGTGTTTGTTTTTGTGACGCAGTTTCATTTTTAAAACGGAAGGTGCGTTCTCTTACAAGATATTGTATTCGAACTGGGAATTTGTGGCTGGAAGCGCCAATTTACTCAATTCTGACAGTTTTGAAGAGAGAATGAAGAATTCATCGAAGTGAAGGATCGAGAGAAGTCGGCATCGTTTGGCAGTTTAATAAAGAATCGACCTTATTGAGTCTTCGTTGAAGAGAACCTGCATTGAGATAACTCTTGCAATAGCGCAATGAGTTCATGCACAAAGGCTCTCTCTCTAAAAGGAATTTAAGGTCAGTTGATTTAAACTGTTTATTTTCGGTATAGTGAATCCCGTGGACAGAACCGGCAGTAAAGGTGCGTCGGTGAAGAAATCCTTCTCCACAGAAGTCTCTCCCAATTGAACGTGTAAAACTGTTGGACTTTCGAACTTATCGCTTTAAGAACTGTTTCCGCATTTAACGCTTTAAGAACCGGAGCCTAGTGGAGTTGATGAACGGCTGCGTCCCTGTTTAACCTCCGGTTAAAGTTTTCCTTTGTTTTTTTTCCCCCTATCGCTTATACGTGTTTAATAAATGTTTGGTTGTTTTTATAAAACCTGTCTCGATTAATATTCATTGTTGCCGGTTACGTAACAGTATACATGGAGAGGTGGTAAATTGGATTAGACATTGGCTCAATGGAAGAAGCCAGAGAGTGGTAGTGGAGAATTGCTTCTCTGAGTGGAAGCCTGTGACTAGTGGTGTGCCACAGGGATTAGTGCTGGGTCCATTGTTACTTGTCATCTATATCAATGATCTGGATGATAATGTGGTAAATTGGATCAGCAAATTTGCTGATGATACAAAGATTGGAGGTGTAGTAGACAGTGAGGAAGGTTTTCAAAGCCTGCAGAGGGACTTGGACCAGCTGGAAAAATGGGCTGAAAAATGGCAGATGGAGTTTAATACAGACAAGTGTGAGGTATTGCACGTTGGAAGGACAAACCAATGTAGAACATACAGGGTTAATGGTAAAGCACTGAGGAGTGCAGTAGAACAGAGGGATCTGGGAATACAGATACAAAATTCCCTAAAAGTGGCGTCACAAGTAGATAGGGTCGTAAAGAGAGCTTTTGGTACATTGGCCTTTATTAATCAAAGTATTGAGTATAAGAGCTGGAATGTTGTGATGAGGTTGTATAAGGCATTGGTTAGGCCATGTTGTTCTATTACTATTTATTATTTATGGTGCAACTGTAATGAAAACCAATTTCCCCCAGGGTCAATAAAGTATGACTATGACTATTAGGGGGGGCTTCTTCACACAGAGAGTGGTGGGAGTATGGAATGAGCTGCCAGACGAGGTGGTAAATGCGGGTTCTTTTTTAACATTTAAGAATAAATTGGACAGATACATTGATGGGAGGTGTATGGAGGGATATGGTCCATGTGCAGGTCGGTGGGACTAGGCAGAAAATGGTTCGGCACGGCCATGAAGGGCCAAAAGGCCTGTTTCTGTGCTGTGGGTTTCTATGGTTTCTAAATCTCTTCCCGTCACCTCCTTCTAAACATCCACACTCCATCCCCAGCCCCTCTCGGTGCTATGGCGATGAGATAAGTACATCACAGACATTCAGATAAACTCGCTGGCAGAGCCTCAGCTGATCTCTGCTGGAGAGATTCCAAACATCCATCACCTTCTCAGTATGGAAGTTTCTCTCCTGTAGCCCAGCCCATCCCAATTCTTATTGTGACTGCCGCCCGATCTAGACCACTCAGCCATGGGAATCTCCTCCCTGCATCCAGCCAGTCGAACCCTGCTGGAACTTTCTGCGGGGGATCTCCACTCATGGTCCGGAGAATACAGCCTGAGTCAACTCGATCTCTCCTCACTCTGCAAACCCACTGTCTCTGCAAGCAGCCTCCTGAAACTCTGCTGAACTCCTTCCGTGTCCAGTACATCCTTTCTGAGGTAAGGAGACTCAGTCTATGAGGCCAATACCTCTGCACTTTAACCCTGCAAACCTGTGACCTATGACACAAAAAACAAGGTCATGGTCAGGTTTACCTGCACAAGTATGTGTAAACACAGGTAAAAAAACAAGCTTACTTGTACAGGCACAAAGTATCAGGTAAGCAACATTCACAAGAAGATCATAAACATGAACTACATCCAACTTTTACAGGAAAAAACAAAAAAAGTTAATTTTAGAGTGAAGTGGTCTCAGTGTTGTTAAACTGTAGCAAGATAAGATCAAACTTTATTTTATGATCGGAACGCTGGAAACCTCAGTGGTCAGTCAGTCTCTACGGATCCAAAAGATGTATGTGGACGCTTTGGGACAAGACACTGTATGGTCCCTGACGCAGTGTCCCCACCTGAGACAATAACTGAGACAGATGCTGCCTGACCCACCGTGTTGTTCCAGTGATGGTTTTTCAGTCCAGGTTCCAGTTTCAGCCGTCTCTCCTGTCTTCACCCTCACACTGAGCTTCGTCGAGACTCTTTCACCCCATGTTCTGGGTCATGAAGTTTGACTCTCCCTCACTCTCTGCAGTGATGCTACCTCACCAGGGCTGTCTGTTTCAGATTCCAGTTCCAGCTTCGCTTTTCCATGTCAGAGGGCATGACTCAGCCTCTCGCTCAGTCACAGGGAGTTTCCCAGGGTGGGGCTGCCGGATGGCACTGGGATCACCGTGACAGTGGTCAGCCAAAGGTTAAACCTGTCGTAAACTCTGTGTGTGTCTGTCTGTGTGTCTGTATGTGTGTGTGTGTGTGTGTGTGTGTGAGTGTGTATGTGTGAGTGTGTGTGTGTCTGTGTGTGTGAGTGTGTCTGTATGTGAGTGTGTGAGTGTGTGTGTGTGTGTATGTGTGAGTGTGAGTGTGTGTCTGTGTGTGTGAGTGTGTGTGTGTGTATGTGTGAGTGTGAGTGTGTGTCTGTGTGTGTGAGTGTGAGTGTGTGTCTGTATGTGTGTGTGTGAGTGTGTGTGTATGTGTGAGTGTGAGTGTGTGTCTGTGTGTGTGTGTGTGAGTGTGTGTGTCTGTGTGTGTGAGTGGGTCTGTGTGTGTGTGTGTGTGTGTGTGTCTGTGTGTGTGTGTGTGTGTGTGTGTGTGTGTGTGTGTGTGTGAGTGTGTGAGCACTGCAGAGTAAAGGACAGAAAGAGGTAAAGTCGTAGAGAGATGGACAGAGAGAAAGAGGGAGACAGACAATGAAAGACATTAATGGGCATGGAGAAAGAGATAGATAGAGATCAAAGAGCAAGAGTTAAAACAGAAAAAGGCAGAGAGAGAGATACAATGAGACAGACAGTGATGGGGAATGTGGAAGAGACAGAGAAAGAGGGGATGATGGAGAGAGTGGGAGAGAGATGAACAGAGGCAGAGAAAGAAATTAATTCGGGGACAGGGAAACAGAGAGATGGACATGGGGAGGGAGAGAGACAGTGAAACTAAGGGGGTGTCTACAAAGATAGGGACTGACGGAGAGAAAGAGAGAGAACTGAGTGGGGGAGAGAGACACAAAGAGCTGGGGAGAAAAATAGGTGGAGGGACAGAGAGAGAAAGAGAGAGAGAGGAACCACTTTACACTTTCTGAACACAACACTTCTTGTTCTCTTTGCAATGCCACTCCGCACCAACGTTCTCAGTAGTCCACAGTGAGTCACTGGTCACTCTGACATTATTAAAGGAGGGTATTACTCGATCTGTCACTGTTTCACCCACCCTCTCTCCCTCCATCCCCACCCCTCTCCACCTGGTTACAATGACCAGGAAGCTCAGAGATTTGTGCTCTGTCCAACCGAACACCATAATGGGGAAGAGATGGACTGGTAAACGGGAGAGATGGAACTCACCACTGCCTGCCAGTTAGAAGGTCCCTCAACTCCCTCATCACCTCCTCAACCACTCTTCTTGGAGGTTGGTCCATCTCCACTGGAAACCCTCATGAAGAATATTTCTCATCCAAGATTATGTCCTCTTCTTCCTCATCCCCTGTTTTCAAACAGGCTGCTTCATCTGTAAAGCAGGAGCTGGTCATGGACGTTAGAAAGCAGGTCAGTGCATATAGTCCTGTCTGTGTCAATGGTGCTGAGGTTGGGAGGGTTGAAATCGACAAGGTTTCTAGAACTGAACATCACCAACAGCCTTTCATGGTCATGGCCACTTCAGTCACCAAAGCCTCTACTTCCCCAAAATGATAAGGAGGTTCAGCAGGTCCCCTTTGACCCTCACCAACTTCTAGTGCTACACCATGGAAAGGAATCTCTCTAGATACATCAGAAGCACTCTAAAAGTTCAAGTTTAATTGTCATTCAACCACACATGAATACCCCTGAATACAGCCAAATGAAACAGTGTTATTCTGGGGCCAAGCTGCAAAACAGTGTACCCACTGTCATACATAGCACAAGGCACACAGGGCACGTATATATAAGTGTCACGAACCCTGTGACAGGAATAAAGAAACAGCAGAGATGGAAAACACTTTGGAGCCCAGTATTGCTATAAACTACTAATATTTATTAGTAACTGCGCAATACAGTAATATAAATGTAGATAAATCAAACAGGTTAGCAATTATTACATAAAAGTAAGTGTGGAATATATATGTATGAAAAACCAAGCTTCAAGTCTAGGGGTAAATAGATACAGTCTTACGATGATGAGTAAAGTTCAGTTCAGTTCGTGGTATTGAGTTGAGTAGTGATGGAGAGAGAGGGGGGAGAGATTTGAGTCTTCAGGTGAGCTGACGCCGTCAATCTTCTCATTGTCCTTCGAAACCCTTTAAAAGTCATCGACTGTGACTGTAACAAGGGGGACCAGTTTTCTGTGGTGGAGCTGTCCCCCAGGCGAGGGTGGACACATGGACAACTCCCCACCAGTCAACTCCTTTTCCTTCTTTCCACTGCAAGAGCAATGGATCGATCCGCCTGATCGATCCTCCAAAACCCACTTTTTCTGCGGGCACAGCAATGCTCATTCAGTGTCCAGAACGTGTGTCTGAGGTCTGTATCATCTGACCTCCTATTTTATCTTCCCGTGCTGAGCATCAATTGTTATTCAAATAACTCCTCCCTCCTCTCTCTGTGAAGAAATGCACAAGCAGGCGAACTGTCCTTGAGAAGTGTCAACAACCTGGCTTTGGTCACCATAGCAACTTACAAGCTGCCCGGTGCCATCTCTCTCCAACTCAGCAGAAATCCAAAAGTTGACCAGTTCTTTCTCATGCCTTAAAGTGACAGTCCAACAGTTAGTCTTCATCTCTCTCTCTCTTTTCAAAACAAGGTATCGGTGGTAAATAACTCTCTCTCTCTCTTTTCGAAAGCACAGTTAATAGGGGTAACTCACGTCCCGTCACCTAAGAAAGAAGTAAAATATAGTCACAGACAAAAATACAGCCCAAGACCCTGAGACCATGACTGTTGCAGCAATCTGTAGCTGAACGTCATATAGCTCCCTTTCTGCCAGGCGAACACAAGAGGAAAGCACCGACTTCACACCATTCATCACACCGTACCACCCCCAGCACCCTGGTGGAATGCACTGACTCCGACGTCTCTCTGCTGGGCGGCTGCAAGCAGTTGACACCTCGGCTTGAGGCCCAGTCCCAACTACAACTGAGGCCGGACAGCTTCCCTGCCATCCGACCCTGCTGTTCAACAAAAAAAGCTGAGAGTTGGATTTGCAACATTGCACATTAACAATGTCCAACAGGGTGTTGTGACCACAAACAAGGAAAAATGACTAAGATGAACACTCGCTGTTAGAATACACAAATCCTTTGTGCACGCACTCCGATGTCTATCTGACACAGACAGCAACACAATCTGCACCAAATCCAACTCCGCCAGTTTCTCCACCAACAAACACCTCACTGATGGGGCAGATCTGCAATACTCTTAAGTTTTTAATATCCAGTAGGGTCTTGTGATTGTAGAAAATATGTTGAAAAAAGACAATAGCACCTTTGTGTGTTAGCCCCCTACAAGTTGCTGTGTCCGAGCTCCCGCCATCTTCTCACTGCTTGGTATGGCTACTGTTCAGCCCATGACCGCGTGAAACTACAGACAGTTGTGGACACAGCTCAGCACATCAGGGAAACTATTCTCCACTCTACGGACTCAGTCCACACTTCTTACTGCCTCGGTAAAGCAGTCAGCGTATTCAAAGACCTCACCCATCGAGGACATTCTCCCTTCTCCCCCTCCCATCGGGCAGGAGATATAAACACCTGAAAATCTGCTCTTCCAGCAGGCAGAACAACAGCGACTGTGCCACTGTTTTAGACAATTGACCGTCCCCCTGGTACGATAGGGGGACTCTCGACCTCACAATCTATCTCCTTATGACCCTGCACCTTGCTGTCTGTCTTCACTGCCCTATTGTAACACTTTATTCTGCACTCTTGTTGTTTTACCTCCTACTATCTCAGTGCACTGTTGTAATGAATTAATATTTATAAACTGTATGTAAGACAGGGTTTCCACTGTACTTTGCTAAATGTGACAATAATAGACAGATTTACAATTAACAGAGGAGTGCAGAGGAAGAGGACGAGGTCGGGGATGGGAGGAAGAAATGGGAAGGGTAAAGTTTGCAACTCAATGTGGGTGAATTTGGTCCTTTCTGACCCCCACTGGCTTAGAGGAGAACAGTATAATTAAATAAACCCTCCTTTGATACATTTTTCTCTTTTTAAAGTATACAGAACACAACTCAAAGATACCTCCTACTGCAGATAGCCACGAAACGAGAAACACCGTGGAACCTGTTCAAAGGAAACATCAAACACCCAACCTGCGAAAAAAAGAACAAATTGTGCAAACAGGAAAATACAAACAAACAACGCATAGAATATCAACACCAATCCAAGAGACCAGGAGAATTCAGCTTAGATTAGTTCAGTGCAACTAACCGACTACAGGCTGCAGAGCCAGTCTTCGTCAAAACACCCCAGTCTGCTCAAAATCAGCAAAAAAATAGAGTCATCAGACTCCAGAAACACATTGAATGTGAACTCAAAGTCTCCCAAAATGAGCTCTCAGCCACGAGCCTCACTGACCAACCCTTGCAACTTAGAACCCAAAACTCCTGCATTTTCCTCTGACAGCATGTAGCTGGAGTGAGAGGAAAGCAGGTCACAGTCGAACCGCACCAACCACCCGGCCATCCCCCACTCTTGTCTTAGTCAACTTCAACCTTGCTTGATGCCTCAATCAGAGAGAAGCAATGGAGTCAATCACGAGCTCACGCCCTGAATCCAGGCTGCCAGGCTGCTCCAAATCAAACTGGACCCTCTCAGAGACAGCAAAGATCCAGATCACTCAATCAGACAATAAACACACCACCATAATGTAAACTACAGGTTCCAATCGCACGCAGCTTTGTAGTAAAACCACATTTTGAAAGACAAAGAAGTTGTTTTGTGAACTCTCTGCAGGACGTTGCCATTGGTTGTGTTGTTTGATGGTGTCATCGAGAGTTGTCACTAGGAGAACGAGCTGATTTCTGTTTACTGTTATCTGTGCTCTGCACTACATGTGTTTTAGAAAGTTCAAAGTAAATTTATTATCAAAGTACATATATGTTACCATAGACAGCCCTGAGATTCATTTTCTTGCAGACACACTCACTGTATCTGTAATAGAATAATAACCATATAGAATCAATGAAAGACCTCACCAACTTGGGCGTTCAACCAGACAACAGAGTGCAAACACGATAAACATTAAGAACATGAGGTGAAGAGTCCTTAAGAGCGAGTCCATAAGTTGTGGGAACATGTCAATGATGGGATAAGTGAAGTTAAGTGAAGTTACCCCTGGTTCAAGAGCCTGATGGTTGAGGGTAATAACTGTTCCTGAACCTGATGCTCCCGTACCACCTTCCCGATGGCAGCAGAGAGAAGAGAGCATGAACTAAGTGATTGGGGGAAGGGGGTCCCTGATAATAGATGCTGGTTTCCTGCAACAACATTTCATATAGATGTGCTCAATGGTGGGGAGGGTTTTACCCGTGATGGACTGGGCAGTATCCATTACGTTTTGTAGGATTTTCTGTTCAAAGGCATTGGTGTTTCCATATCACCAGTCAATATA